>NC_080754.1:58096774-58401253 GCF_020826845.1 Diceros bicornis minor
TATGAAATATAAAAAAAGATACATATGCTGTTATTTTAAAAATGGCTTTAAAAGGAACAAATATATTTTAATATATTAAATAATTTAAGGTAAACTTCTGTTCTTTTAATTACTTTTCTTCTTAGAATATTGATTTATTTAAACTGATCAACTAGTATGACTGATAACATTTTATAGTAAATGACTTAATATCTAAATTTATTAAATTATGCTAAATAGGCTATTTGTTGGTAACATTCAAACCAAAGAGGTTGTTATTTAATAGAACTTTTGACTGCTCCTTAAAGATGATTATAATTCGTGTAACTGGCGTAAACCTGCAGCTCCATACCTAGAAAAGTTCTCCTGAGGCTTTGTCATCATTTTTTGTCGTAATGATATTATTGCCTATATTCCAAACTTTTAGATGTAGAAACTTAATTTCTTTTAATTAGAAGTTAAATTTTGATACTTGAGGGACTTGAAACTTAAAATTGCATTTTCTGTAGTACTTCTGAAAGTCTTACTGTCTGGTGAGCGTTTAATGTAAAGAGGCAAACACATTTGAGCTCTATCACCATCCTTCCCCTGGACTTAGGTGATTTACATAAACTCTACCAACCTTGTTTTTTTATCTTGGAAATAGAAAAGCCTCGTAGGGTCTTATGGAGATTAAAGGTGACGATGTTGATCTAACACAGTTCCTGATACAAACTAGGTGCTCAATAATTTTAGTATCCTTTTGTATAATTCTTTGACAATACTTCTTTTGCAAATATAGATGATCCCTGATAACTAAGTCTACATTTTTCTCTGTGGGAGAACTATTGAAAAATAATTAGACTTGGAAAGCTGTGAGTACTTTCATTACACTTTTCTGTCTCACTGTGTTTCCCTTTGATCTGTTATTTCTTGCTAAATGGTCTCTTCTGGGAGAAAACAGACATCTTTTTTGGTTGCTTGTTATCTCAAAGTATTATTTAGTATGTTAACATATATAGAGGTAGAACATCATTAAAGTTCAGAAAATAAACAGAATCAAGATCTTTGAGGTAGAATTGAAGCATTCAACATAAAGATTCTACCTACTTACAGATTCTCACAACTTTTAGGGAAGAAGCCTGGGGAAAAGGTGTGAGAGTTTAATAATCTGTAATATATTATTCATGGTGCCTTGCAATATGCCTTCAGCACCATACACCTGGGTCTTATTTAATTTCATCATCTCCCAAATCCAATTAATTGCTAAGAGTTATCAATTCTACCTCCTACACTCGCTGAATACATCTATTTATGTTCGTCCTTATTATCACTACCCTAGGCAGATACTTTCCTCCAGGTTGTTCTGCTCAGATTTGCAGCACAAATGGACTTCCTAACATGTTCATCTGATGACCTTCGTTATTAACTAAATATTTGAGTTTACCTCCCCCCAATCATTTTGAAGCCCTAATCTCCAATATGATGGTATTTGGAGGTTGGGCCTTTGGGATGTGATTGAGTTTGGATGAGTTTGCGGGTGTGGTGCCCTCGTGAAAGGATTGGTGCCTATGACGGTTAAATTTATGTGTCAAATTGAATGGATCTTAGCTGCCCGGATGTTTGGCTAAACGTTATTTCTGGGTGTGTCTGTGAGGGTGGTTCTGGGAGAAATTAGCATTTGAATTGGTGGACTCAGTGAGGAGTTTCCCCTCCCCAGTGGGCATCCTCTAATCTTTTGAGGGCTTGAATAGAAGAAAAGGCAGAGAGGAAGAATTGAGCCCTTCCTGCCTGATTGCTTGAAAGGGATATCAACCTCCTCCTTCCCTTGGTACTCCTGGTTCTAAGGTCTTCACACCCAGACTGGAATCCACAGCAGTGGCTCTGCCGGTTCTTAGACCTTCATACTTATACTGACACCATGGCTTTCCTGTCTCCAGCTTGCAGAGGGCAGATTGTGGGACTTCTCAGCCTCCATAGTTATGTGAGCCAATTCCTTATAATAAAGCCCTTTAAATATATTTATATATATTTTAATATATTATATTTAAATGTTACTTATATAAATATATAAGTAAATATATATATATATAAAAATTGGTTCTCTTTTTATAGAGAACTCTGACAAATACAGATTTTGGTACTGAGTGTGGATCTAGAGGAACAGAATTTTAAGGATGAGTTTTATGAATTGGTTCTGAGGTTTCTGGAATTGGCTTTCTAATCTGGTTAGATTTAAAGACTCTAATGACTCTATTTCTAGTAGTAAAGAGAGCACTGATAGTCTATGGTATGAACTATTTATAGAGGTATACAAATTATATGCATTAGATGCTCCTAATCCATGACTTCAAAGAAACAAGGAGCTAGGTGACTCTGCATATGACACTTTTAAACATTTTTTTGAAAACTAATGAATCTAATAACTTTGGTGGCTCCGAATGTCCCTGAACAAAGTGGTGAAAGAAAAGGATGAGCTCAGGGATTCCAATTATCAGCTCAAGTTTAGTATAAATGACATCAGAGCTTCTATGTGTCCCCTGAAGGAGAGCCTTATCTCCTGTAGCAACAAGGCTGAAATTGCTGAAAATCAAACATAGAGCCTCAACATGAGACTAGCTAAATTACAGCACAAGTTGAACTCCTGGCCTTGCAGGGCATCTATTGTTAAAGTGAGGACGTTGATTAGGAAAGAAGGGGATTGTATAAATTGTAATGAGGATATGTGGAAAGACTCGAAGACGAGGGGTCATGGAGCCCCTAAATTCTGACGAGTCTTCTTTGCCTGTGGAAGAGATCTCCCCACCCCGCAGTGGAATTTAGCCATCCCACCTCCAGCAGACGTGGCCTCCCTATCCCTAGTGGCAGCAGCACCCCACTCCCATTGATATTGACCTCACCACTCACAATGGTATTGGCCTTTCCACCTCTGTCTGAGAGGATTAATCCTGCATCGCCTGAGGAAACTGTAGTGGCCTCCCCTGAGACAGTTGCCATGCAAGACAATGCTGATTCTCCTCAGGACCCACTCCTAACACTCCTCTTTGCTTTTAGACCTATAACTAAAGTCAAGTCCCAGCATGCCTCTAAAAGTGAGGTACAAAGTGTGACCTATGAGGAGGTTTGCTATACTGCAAAAGAAGAACTACTTGAGTTTTCTAATTTATACAAACAGAAATCTGGGGACAAGTGTGGGAATGGATGCAAAGGATGTGGGATAATGTTGGAAGGAGCATAAAGTAGGATCAGGCTGAATTTATGGATATGGACTCACTAAGCAGAAATTCTGAATTTAACATTGTAGCAAGATCTCTAACAGTTTGCGTGTTGGTTGGCTGAAAACGGACCAAAAGATAGGAGAAAATTGGAAATGCCCAACCTGCTTTGGTTAAATGTAGAGGAAGGGATTCAAAGGTTTAGGGATATTGTATTGTTAAAGCAGCTTTGTCATTTAAGATCTACTCAATCACACTGGGAGGATCCAGAAAGCCTACCTTTCATGAATACTGTGAGAAATAAATTTGTAAGGGGAGCCCCAGCATCTGTGAAATGCTACTTGATCACTGTTTTCTCTAGGCCAGACCTCACAATGGTAACTGAAGCCACTCAACTGGGAAACCTAAAGGCAATGGGAGTAAATTGGATCTGGAGGTGGCAGGAGTCAAGAGGCAGCACTCAACCGCCAAAGGCAAGGTGGGCATAGTTACTGTAATATACAGCAGACTTTTGGAATTAGTGTCAGTTCAGAGCCAGTGTCCAGCAGTCTCTGAAAGGTCTTATTATTTCCTTTTCCCTAATATAAAATTACCCTGATAAAAGGTCATAGGTCCTTTTGGGCAACTGCCTCGGGAAAGTCTTTCATGACCCTGTTAGTTCAGGTAATTTTCAATGCCTCTCATTTCTGCCACATGCCAGCTCGGTATTTCCTATATTTTAATATCTGTATCTATATTTCACTGTATTTGAATTTCTTTTTGTCTCATTTTTTTTTTCCTCCACTGGACAGTAAGCTCTCTGAGGCAAGGATCCTGTCCTGTTAAGCAATAGATATTCAATCTCTAGTGCAGTGCCTAAGGCTATGGACAACTACTAAGGACAACTATTTGATAAAAAAATAAATGCAGGGCCAGCCCTGGTGGCCTAGTGGTTAAGTTCAGGGTGCTCTGCTTCAGCGGCCTGGGTTTGGTTCCCAGACGCAGACCTACATCACTCATCTATCAATGCCCACGCTGTGATGGCGGCTCACATACAAAATAGAGGAAGATTCCAACAGATGTTAGCTCAGGGCGAATCTTCCTCAGCAAAAAAATATAAATAAATAAATAAATAAATGCAAACATTGCACACAATATCCACACACTGATTAGTGGAAAATGAGGTCTCCGTTTCTGTCTCAGCAGTCTCCAGTTGATCCTGTGATGAGATCAAAATATAAATGTGGTCATTTTCCCTTTCTTCTCCATGTTCCCCTCATGAGTCTTTTCTTTTGTGCTCTATGATTCAGATTTTAAGATCAGACAAAAAAAGAAGCAAACGAGAGAAATAAAGGCATGAAGGCTGGGGCTAAATACATACACACCACATTTTCTTCACCCGTTCGTCTATTGATGGACTCAGGTTGCTTCCATGTCTTGACTATTGTAAATAAGACTGTAATGAACATGGGGGTGAATACATCTTTCCAAGTTAGAGTTTTTGTTTCCTTTCAGTAAATACCCAGAGGAACAAATACAGCTATATCACATGGTAGTTGTATTTATAACTTTTTGAAGAATCTGCATACTGTTTTCCATAGTGGCTGCACCAATTTACATTCCCACTAACAGTACACAAGGGTTCCCTTTTCTCTACATCTTTGCCAAAACTTATTTCTTGTTTTTTTTTTTTCTTTGATAATGGCCATTGTAACCGGTGTGAGGTGATGTCTCACTTTGATTTTGATCTGCATTTCCCTGATTAGTGATTTTGAGCACCTTTTCATGTACCTGTTGGCCATCCGTATATTTCCTTTCTTTGGAAAAATGTCTATTCAGATGTTCTGCCCATTTTTTAATAAGATTGTTTATTTTTTTGCTCTTGAGCTGTATGAATTCTTTATATATTTTGGGTATTATCCCCTTATCAGATATATGATTTGCAGATATCTTCTCCAATTCACTGGGTTGTTTTTTCATTTTGTTGATGGTTTCCTTTGCTGTGCAGAAACTTTTTAGTTTGATGTAGTCCCATTTGTTTACTATTGCTTTTGTTCCTTTTGTTCCTTTTGGTGCTAAAGCCAAAAAAATCATACCCAAGTCTGATGTTAAGGAGCTTACTGCCTAATGTTTTCTTCAAGGAGTTTTATGGGTTTAAGTCTGATGTTCAAGTCTTTAATCCATTTTGAGTTAATTTTTGTGTGTGGTGCAAGATAGGGATCCAAGTTCATTCTTTTGCATGTGGTTTCGAATTTTCCCAACACCATTCATTGAACAGACTCTACTTTCCCCATTGTATATTCTTGGCTCCTCTGTTGTAAATTAGTTAACCATATATGTCTGGGTTTATTTCTGGGCTCTCTAGTCCATTCCATTGATTCATGTGTCTGTTTTATGCCAATTCCATACAGTTTTGAAGACTATCGCTTTGTAATATGGTTTGAAATCAGAAAGCATGATGCTTCCAGCTTTGTTGTTCTTTCTCAAGATTTCTTTGGCTGCAGGGTCTTCTGTGGTCCCATACAAATATTAGGATTATTTATTCTATTTCTGTGAAAAATGCCATTGCAGTTTTGATAGAGAGTGCATTGAATCTGTAGATTGCTTTGGATAGTATGGACATTTTAAAAAATAATTAATTCTTCCAATCCAAGGTCACAGAATATCTTTCCATTTCTTTGTATCTTCTTCAATTTCTTTCATCAATGTCTTATAGTTTCAGGGTAAAGGTCTTTCACCTTCTTGGTTAAGTTTATTTCTAGTTATTTTATTCTTTTTGATGCAATTGTACATGGGATTGCTTTCCTAATTTTTCTTTCTAATAGTTCATTATTAGTTATAGAAACACAACAGATTTTTGTATATCGATTTTGTATCCTACAACTTTACTGAATTTGTTTATTGTAGCACTTTTTTGGTGGAATCTTTAGTTTTCTATATATAATATCATGTCATCTGCAAATAGTATAGTTTTACTTCTTCCTTTCTGACTTGGATGCCTTTTATTTCTCCTTCTTGCCTAATTGCTCTGGCAAGGACTTCCAGGACTATGTTGAATAAAAGTGTGAGGTTGGGCATCCTTGTCTTGTTCCTGATGTTAGAGGAAAAAGTTTTAACTTTCACCATTGAGTATGATGTTAGCTGTGGGCTTATCATATATGGCCTTTATTATGTTGAGGTACATTCCCTCTATACCCACTTTGTTGAAAGTTTTTAAATCATAAATGGATGTTAAATTTTGTGAAATGCTTTTTATTCATCTATTGAGAAGATCATATAATTTTCATCCGTCATTTTGTCAATGTGGTGTATCACATTGATTGATTTGTGGATGTTGAGTCATCATTGCATCCCTGGAATAAATCCTACTTGATCATAGTGTATGATCATTTTAATGTATTGTTGAATTTAGTTTGTTAATATTTTGTTTATATTCTTGCATCTATGTTCATCAGGGATATTGGCCTGTAATTTTCTTTTGTAGTGTCTTTGGTTTTCACGTCAGAGTAATGCTAGCCTTGTAGAATGAGTTTGGGAGTGTTCCCTCCTCTTCAATTTTTTGGAAGAGTTTGAGAAGATTGGTATTAATTCTTTAAATATTTGGTAGAATTCACCAGTGAAACCATCTGTTCCTGGACTTCTGTTTGTTGGGATGTTTTTGATTAGTGATTCAATCTCCTTACTAGCCATCGCTATGTTCATATTTTCTATTTCTTCATGATTCAGGTTGTATGTTTCTAGGAATTTATCCATTTCTTCTAGGTTGTCCATTTTGTTGGTGTATAGTTATTCACAGTAGCTTCTTATGAATCTTTGTATTTCAGTGGTATCAGTTGTAATGTTTCCTTTTTTATTTCTGATTTTATTTATTTGAGTCCTCTCTTTTTTCTTGGTGAGTCTAGCTAAAGGTTTGTCAATTTTGTTCATCTTTTTAGAAAACCAGCTCTTAGTTTTATTGATCTTTTCTATTGTCTTTTTAGTCTTTATTTCATTTATCTCCACTCTGATTTTTATTATTTCCTTCCTTATACTAACTTTGGGCTTTGTTTGTTCTTCTTTTTCTAGTTCCTTGAGGTGTAAAGTTAAGTTATTTATATGAGATCTTTCTTGTATCCTGAGGTAGGCAGTTAGCCTTATGAGCATCCCTCTTAGAACTGCTTTTGTTGCATCCCATAAGTTTTGGTATATTGTATTTCTATTTTCATTGTTTAATTTCCCTTTTGATTTCTTCTCAGACCTATTGTTTGTTCAGTAGCATGTTGTGTAATCTCCGTGTATTTGTGAATTTTCCAATTTTCTTCTTGTAATTGATCTCTAGTTTTTTACCATTCTGGTTGGAATAGATGTGTGATATGTTTTCAATCTTCTTAAATTTATTAAGACTGTTTCATGGTCTAACATATGATCTATCCTGCAGACTGTTCCATGTGTGCTTGAGAAGAATGTGTATTCTGTTGCTTTTGGATGGAATGTTCTGTATCTGTTTATATGTGTATATGTATGTTGTCTGTATGTATATGTCTGTATATGTCCATCTGGCTAACATGTAATTTAAGGCCAATGTTTGCTTATTGATTTTCTGTCTGGATGATCCATCCATTGATGAAAGTGGGGTATTAAAATCCCCTATTATTGTGATGCTGTCTATTTCTCTCTTTGAATCTGTTAATATTTGCTTTATATGTTTAGTTGCTCCTATGTTGTGTGCATAATGTTTACAAACGATATATCCTGTTGTTGAATTGACCAGTTTATTATTATGTAATGAGCTTCTTTGTCTCTTGTTACAGTTTGTCTTAATGTCTATTTTTTCAGATTTAAATATAGCTACCCCAGCTTTCTTTTGGTTTTCTTTTGCCTGAAATTTCTTTTTCCAGCCCTTTATTTTCAATCTGTGTGTCCTTACAGTTGAAGTGAGTCTTGTAGTCAGTATATAGCTAGGTCTTGTTTTTTAGTCCATTCAGCCACTCTAAGTCTTTTGATTGGAGAATTTAGTCCATTTACAGCCAAAATAATTGATATTTTGGTAGATATGTATTTACTGTCATTTTGTTCATTATTTTCCAGCTGTTTTGTAATTTCTCTCTTCCTTTCTTCTTCTCTTGCTCTTTTCCTTTGTGATTTGAATATTTTCTGTAGTGGTATGCTTAGATTCCTTTCTTTTTATCATTTGTGTGTCTTCCATTGGTTTTGCTTTGTGGTTAACATGGGGCTTACTTAAATCAACTTATATTTATAACAGTCGGTTTTAAGTTGATAACAAGTTAAGTGTGAACAGATTGTAAAGCTCTACATTCTTACTCCTCCCCACGTTTTATTTATTTTATTTTACAATTTACATCTTTTTATCTTGTGTATCCCTTAAATTATTGTAATTATAGTTAATTTTACTACTTTTGTTTTTTAACCTTCATGCTAACTTTATAAGTGGTTAACCCACTGCCGTTTCAACATTAGATAATTCTGAATTTATTTTATATTTACCTTTACCAGTGTGACTTACATTTTTCTTGTTTTCCTGTTACTAATTTGCACGCTTTCATTTCAGTTTAGAGAAGTCCCTTTAACAATTCTTGTAAGGCTGGTTTAGTGGTTATGAACTCCTTCAGCTTTTGTTTGTCTGGAAAATTCTTAATCTCTCCTTCAGTTATGAAGGATAACTTTGCCAGGTAGAGTATTCTTGGTTGAAAGTTTTTTCCTTTTATCACTTTGAATATACTATGCCACTCCCTTCTAGCCTGCAAAGTTTCTGCTGAAAAATCTGCTCATAGTCTTATGGAGGTTCCCTTGCACATAACAAGTTGTTTTTCTCTTGCTGTTTTAAATATTCTGTCCTTTGACTTTTAATTATAATGTGTCTTGTCATGGGGTTTTTGGGCTCATCTTATTTGGAACTCTCTGGACTTCTTGGATCTGGATGTCTGTCCCCAGGTTAGGGAAATTTTCAGCCATTATTTCTTCAAAAAAAGGTTTCTGCACCTGTCTCTCACTCTTCTCCTGGGAAATCTATAATGCAAATGTAGGTCTGCTTGATGTTGTTCTATAATTTCCTTAAGCTATCTTCACTCCTTTTCATTCTTTTTTGTTTTTGCTGCTCTGATTGGGTGAGTTCTACTGCCCTGTCTTTGAGCTCACTCTTCCTTTCTTCTGCTTCACCAATTCTGCTGTTGAACCCTGTAATGTATTTTTCAGTTCAGTGTTTGTATTCTTCAGCTCTGTGACTTCTATTTGGTACTCTCTTATATTTTTTATTTCTTTGTTGAAATTCTCACTTTGTTGATCCATCCTTCTCCCAAACTCACTGAGCTGTTTTCTGATCATTATTTTGAGCTCTTTATCAAGTAAATTACTCATCTCCATTCCATCAAGGTCTTTTTCTGAGGTTTTTACCTTGTTTTGTTTGGAACATATTCCTCTATTTCTTCATTTTCCTTGGTTCTCTGTGTTGGTTTCTATGTGTTAGTTAAAACAGCCACCTCCTCCAGCCTTGAAGGAGTGTCCTCGTGTAGGAGATGACCTCATCGTTCAACCCTTCCCTACTCTTGGCTGTCTCCTTTCAAACCTTGGTCACTGTCCAAGCAGCCTACTTAATTTTTTGTGCCTCTCAGTAGTTGAGGATGTGCTGACTTGTCAGTGTCCCAAAGGGGGGGATGTCAGTCAGTATCTAGATTCAGGCTGATTGGAAACCAGACTTTCAGGCAGCAGCTTGTAAAGTATGCAAATATATATAGTCCTGTGGGACTGCGAGTGTAAGCACCACTGGCTACCAGAGCCAGACAATCAAGAGGTATCCCCTGGGTGCCAGCCACAAATACCAGGGCACAAGATGCATGTGAAAGCTCCCCTCCAGGAGATACTGGTGTTCTAGAGTGCAGCAGAGGGAGAGTGGAAGATAGCAGCTGCCCTCCAGGGTCTCTAGAGAGGATTACGGTTGGCCTTAGATGCATGTTTAGTTGGAAACCTGCCCCTCAGGCTGCAGCTATGAAGATTGGCTATTAGGGCTCTTTCACAGAAAGACTGGGTGCCTCTGGGTGTTGCCTCTCTACTGTGTCCTTGGTGTGGTAGCCAGTTAAGAACTCTGTCTCCACTGGTTATAGTCTTGCAGGTCCCATGAGAATAAGCCCTACTGTCCAGCAAAGCCAGATGATCTAGAGGTATCCCTAGCAGTAGCTGCCAGATGAGAGTACAAGCTCCTTTCTGGGAGATGCTGGTAACTTGGAATGAGGCAAAGTGCCAAAATAGTACCTGCTGACCTCCATCTTTGAAGAGTGTATCAGTAAGCCCCTAGATATGTGTTAAGTTAGATGCCAGCCCCTCAGGCCAATGCTTTAAGAGAAGCAAATAAGCCTTTTTCACAGAAAGTCTGGGTATTTTTCAGTCAGCTGCCTCTGTGCTTGGCATGGGGCAAGTGAGTTCACATATGTGAGCCCTTTAAGAATTGTTTCTCAGATTGCTGTAACCTTGTGGGTCTCATGGGTGCAAGCCCCATTGGCTTTCTAAGCTAGATGTTTTGGGAGATTGTTTCTCAGGTACAAGTCTTAAAAGTTGGGGCACCTTATGTGGGTTTCAAACCCTTTGCTCCTTCAGGAGAAGCTCAAGGTTTTGAGTTCCCTCCCGATTGTGGGTCTCTATGCCAGGGGTGGAGTTTATGGCAATTTGTGTCTCAGCCTCTCCTACCTACTTGGATGTGGGTTTTTTCTCAGTCACCTGATGTGTAAGAGTTAGTCAGCTACATTTCTGTTTGTTTGTTTTTTCAGAGGAAATTGTTCCACGTGTAGCTGTGAATTCAGTATGTCCATGGGAGGATGTGAGTTCACAGTCCTTCTATGTCACCATCTTGAACCAAACCTCTTCTTTTTTTTTTAAATGTCTATTGCTCAATGTGATTTAGTGACTATTGATATAAATCATTTTTCCCTTTTCACTGCTTTAGAACTTGGAAATCACCCAAAACATAAAGTCATATATGTTGATTTTTGTCTTCCAGTTTGTTTAGTAAGGTGTCCAGTACACTCTAAGTACAGATGGAAGTAAGAACTCTAATGTGTTATTTAAAAATTCTGCTTTGTACTAAAAAAGGAAATATCATTTAAGATTGATTCTATTTCAAGTTTTACTATGATAGGTATATGCCACAATCCTTCACTCTGTATGCTTTCCTTTTAAAAGGATACAGGCTTCTTTAATATACGGAAAGGATACAGTGTCTCTTTTAGAGATAGCACAGCTTCCTATAGTGCCTACCAGGGCACTCTCTGTATGCTCCTGGCACACTGGGCAACTGAGTATTCAGTATCTTGGCTTTCTATTTCCATCATCACTAAGGTGATGTTATGCAGGGATTTCATACTGATTATCTGAACTGGCAGATAATCTTGACTGCTTCCTCCCTCTTCATAATGGAGCCTCTGGGACTCTAAACATCAGCTCCCAGTTCCTCAGGGAATCTCCATATTCTCTGCCTACTTCCGTCTGTTCTATTGAAGTTTCCTTTTAAAACTCTTTTTTTCGTGAAGTTCCTTTTGCATTTTTAATGATTTCTGCTTTGTGAATTTAGCTGCTAAACTATTAGATTTATACAAGTTGATTGCTGTTTTACCTTCTCTGTAAAGTGTGCCTTTTCTCATGACATAATATTCTTCTTCACTCTGTTTCATACCTTCAATCTTATGTGCATGTATGATGCTAACAAATCTACTTCTGTTTTCATTTTTCCAGATATATATTTGACATCCTCTTCATTTTCAACCTTTCTTCATTATTGGTTTTAGGTCTGTTTCTTATGACCTGCATTTAAACGGATGCTTTTGAACTCATTTGATGTTTTTTAATAGGAGTCATAATTCTATCTACACAAAGAACAATGGTTGTATATAATTATCATGCTTCTTTTATCTCATGTTTACTCATTATTTTAAACTATCCTTTCCTATTTCTCTTATTCTTTGCATGTTTTTATCAAGTTGCTATTCATTTCATGTTTTCCCCACATATTTGGATATCCTATTATTTTTATTCTATTACCTTACCTGACCCTGCATTTATAATTAGATACATATTCATCTACCATTGTTTGAAAAGAAAATAAGTATTTCTCCACGACAGCATATTGATTTCCCACCAGGATGGTCCATGTCACTCATCCCATTAAGATGAAACAGACAGAGACACTTTCACTTATCCTCTCTGCCCCCACTATGGGGACTTTAGAATTCCCCCATTCCTGGCTGAGCTAGTTACAAATTTTAATTCTTGTCTACGATTACAGTTTTCTTATAGTTTAACATGTTCCCTCTGCTTCAAGTGTCCTTAAAGCTTGGATTCTGTTTTGGATCAGTTATTATTTGGTTTAAGTACTTCCTCAATCATCTCCCTCAGATGGAATTTATTACGTTATGTATCAATCATCTGCCTGTGAGATGATGACTATTGTCAGTAGGTATAGGATTTGGGGGATACATAATTTTTTTCTCAGTAGTCAGTAAATGTTATACTACCCTCTTCAACTTTCAAGTGCTACAAATGAGAAATTTAATGCCAATCCTTTTTCCTTGGTAGGTAACATTTTATTATTGTTAACAATATTATTAACAATAGCAATTATTAACAATAAATTAGTGTTATGCTCTAGGAACGTAAAGATTTTAGCTTTACTTGTAAAATTCAAAAATTTGTCACATTATTACAAGGTACATTTTTCTTTTCATTAATTCACCTTAGAACCTGATAGGTACATTCATATCCAGACACAGGTCTTCTGAAGCTTGGACAGATTCCCTTCCATTATTTGTTTAATCATTGCCTGTCCTGTATCTGTTCTTTTTGTCTCCCTTGAAATGTTATTTGTACATTGAGTGTCCTAGATTTCCTTCCATGTGTCTTTTTTTTTGATGTTTTATCCTTTTATATTTTTCCTCTGCTATGGGCAATATTTTTTATATTTCCAAGGCGCTAATTTGGGGTGACAACAGTGACAATCCTCTTTTTCATTACATGAATACATCAAATTTTAAAAACACTGTAGGTGTTTGTCTGTTTAACCTTAGGAATGCCCTTTAGTGCTATTTTTGTTTGGTTTTGTTTTTAATCATTCTTCCCCACCTGCTCTAATATGCCGAACTTGTGACAGATCTTCTCTGTAGCTCCTGGGCCTGCTTAGACATACTGTTTGTTCTTTGTTGAGTGAGTTGGCTCACTGGGGCTCAGGTTTAGTTCTTTCCTTACCCGGTGCAGCGACAATCTTTCAGTAGATAGAGTGTGAAAACTTTTTATTACATAGGCCAACAGTTAGAAGTGAGACTTGTAAAGGGTAGCAAATATGTCACTCCAAAATATGCCACTTTGGTATATTGATTATTTTGAATTAAAGGTACTTAAACAGCCAGTACAAGAAGGACACCCTGATCTTCTATGTTCCCCTGAAGTTTCTCCTGTGAAAAGTAGGCTCCTTGCATCAGGAGGATAAAATACATGGTTATCACCACAGACAAGGAATTTAGGACTGAGAAGGCTATATAAACAAACCTTGTTACTTCTTCGCCATTTACTACCCATTAATTACTACCCATTTATTACCCATTAATTACTACCCATCAATTCTTTCCAAATGTATTATTTTTTTGTATAAAAAGTATAAAAGTTTCCTGTTCTGGCCATTTCTTTGGGTCATCATTCTCTTGTGAAGGCTCCATGCACTTGTAAATATTCAATAAAATTTGTACGCCTTTCTCCTGTTAATCTGTCTTTGTCAGTTTAATATTCAGACCCAGCCAGGTACCCTAAGAGAGTCAGGATACCTCTACACTTGTAAGGCCATGGAACATTGAATATTCTCCTTACTCTGTATCCTCTCAAGCTTTCCCCAGTCCCAAGGGTGGTCTCACATCTTAACATGATCCTTCATTTCCTCATTGGTCTCCTTGCCCTGGGCAAGATTAGTATGAGTTGTAGTCTCTGCTGGCCAAAAAGCTCAGATAGCTGCAGATCATGTTCTTCTCAGGATCCTCTGCTTTGAGGACCTCACATCTGTGCTTCTTCACTCTGGGTCTCAAAATCCACCCAGGCCATGGAAGAGAAAAGCTGTGTGTCAGTTCTCTCTACCTTGACCATCACAGAACAAACAGCCTTCCTTGCACCTATGTGCCTTTGATCCCTCTGGTCCTTTGGCTTAGGCGAGGGAGACAGACTGGAATTCTCAATGGTGGAAAGAAAGCTGAGTTCCCACCGTCATGTTCCCGGAATCCTCTGCTCCTCCTAGGTGACTCTTCCAAGGGTTCTAATCTTCCTTGTTCTGACCTCAAGTCTCTAGAACCAAGGATCCTCTCCCATTGCTTTACATCTAATTTGGTCTCTCTATCCCGACCTTCAGATTGTGTTCAAGGACCCTTTGAACATATTCTTTTAGGTTCTCTTAGTTCATTCATCCAAACTCCACTCTGGGATCTTTTCTTGTATATCAGTTTATGCCCTTGTTGACTTAAGTGGATAATCCAGCTACTGATCGACTAGCTCAACTATACAAATTTCCAGGAAAATTTGTCTTGTTTTTTTTTTGGCTGAGGAAGATTCACCCTGAGCTAACATCTGTTGCCAATCTTGTTCTTTTTGCTTCAGGAAGATTCACCCTGAGCTTACATCTGTGCCACTCTTCTATTTTGTATGTGGGTCACCACCACAGCATGGCGACTGATGAGTGGCTTAGGTCCACACCCAGGAACCGAACCCAGGCCACCAAAGTGGAGTGTGCCGAACTTAACCACTAGGCTATGGGGCCGGCCTCTGGGAAACCTTTTATTTGATTGATGGGCATATGATGTATTTTTTAATTAAAATATAGGATTGTATATACATGTGCATACATCAACCTTCCATTATTTTTAGAACGATATTTTAGATGCATATTAAATACACCACAATCACCCTTAATAAGCTTTACATGTCACTCTGAAAAATCCAATGCAACTGTAGTGTCTACATAATCTTCTTTGTAGATGAATCTATAACACTTCTAGGATTATTCTTTTGCTGTCATTTGTTATTAATTCCCTCTGTGGGCCATCAATGGATGTTCTATGAACGTGCACATAACAAATACTGCAAGAAATGAAATGTACAAGTACAAGCCCTGGCTTGTGAAGTGCAAGCAAATCAATTGTGACCAGTTAAAATTAAATTCTTTTACTCACTGAATATAATATTTAAAGGAAAACACACCAAAATAGTTTATTCTAATGGAATACTTTGGTGAGTCATGATGTGACATTTTTAATGTCTCATTTTTATTTCTAAGGTAAAGATAATGTACAAAACAAACAACTAATAATGATAAAATAAGATTTATTAGACACTTACTCTGTGCCAGGTAGTCACTTAGTACTTTAGATGCATTGCATCCTTTAATAAACATAACTCAAATTAGTAGTGAGTTACTATTATTTTCTCATTTTATGGATGCAGAAACTGGACTGTAGAGAAGTTAAGTTGTATAAAATCTGACAAATAATGACTGATAAAGCCTGATTTTAAAACTATGTTTGTCTGAATCCAGGTCTCACTTGCTTAACTATTGCAATATGCAATTTTAAGTTTATTCATGAATACCTATGTAAAATAGAGACTACAGATAAAACATTTTATTTAAGTAAATATATCTGAAAATATTGGAGTTATTAAATATTATTTCATATAGTTATCAAATACTTTAATAACCATGAAATATTTCCAAATAGGAGTCTGTGGCAACTAGCATTGAGAAAAAATATAAAATAAATTATTGGTCTCAATTACTAGTTATCCCTGCATAAATGTATTTTCTGATTTTTAAAAGTTTCTCAATTTTATAAATTATGGAATGGATCCTCCCAGAAACAGCTAATTTTACGTGGCTTTTAATGATAATCAAAATGATTAACATAAATTTAAACAAAAAGTCTGTGTGTATGGTTTTGTTATTGTCTTCTTTACTATCAAATTAATTCAATAAAATCCCCTTTAAACATAGGCAGAAAAATATTGGGTGACAGCAGATGTGGTATATTAAAAAAGGATGTCCTTAATATAAGCCAAACAGGGAGGCGTACTTGAGGCAACAAAATCAACATACTTAATTTAAATAATATTTTTTTTCTTCTATGTACAAATATATAATGACTATAGAAATAAAGCGTGTGTAGTTTATATATTAAACTTAGTTAGAATCTTTTGTAATAAATTATATGGATAGAAACAAAATTAGAAATTTTGCTATGTCCTAAGGTTATCCATCTTTTAAAATTGTGGAATTTTAAAAATTTGCCCATAATTATTTGCAAACAAAGAATAGTTTTGCTTTTTTTTTTTTGCTTTGAGTTCATGCAAAGAGCCAGGTCAGCCCCCAGAGTTCTTCAGTTTGCCCATCCCTACAGTGTCCTGGAAGCTCAGCTGGGGCTGGACCCCAGACCAATCCTCAAGACAATTATATACCTATGGGTCCTAAGAAAACATTTAGTTTCATCTGGAATCTGTCCAGGAGCCATTACCTTATTCAAAGCAACTGTGTGTTTTATTTAATTGTTCAATTCGGTTCAAAAAAGGAGATAGCAAAAATAATAGAAGATCCAAATTGATTATTGATAGCTATACTTTTCTATGGCTTAAACTCTATTTTTGAATTTCAATAAAAGAAAAAAGAAAATACTCATTTCAGAAAAAAACGTCCGCATGGTTGTCATCTGAATATTTTTATTCCCAATTTACCATTGGGAGAAATAAGACAATGTGGAAAATACTGAGACTAGAAATAATGACATTTCCAAATTTGGAAGGGGATAAAATAAATTTTGTATATCCATTATTCAAGTCCCAATTTGTTATCAAGTATGGTGTATTTACTTCTGTTTCCATTGGTCATTTATTTAGACAAACGTAGAGAAATCTTAATAAGGGCAAGATAACCTATTTATTTTATTTTTTTGGTGTGTACGTGTGCAATTGATCTTTTTTATTTCTACAGTGTTATGTAAGGAGTTTGGTTTGGTTATCTACAATAATATTGAGAAGAAACAGTGTGTGTGTTCTTTAGAGGGAGAATTTCAATGTCACTCTCTACCATGTGATTCTGTACTTGGCAGGTGTGCTTAAAGAATTGGCTACATGAGCCTTCTCAAAATGCTCCAAGACAGCACAGACAGGTGGCATATGCCACATCGTATACACATTGTGATGCCCTTCAGCATTCATCAAGGAGAACTCGTCCCCTTTATACTTCATCCTAGTGAGACATATCCAGACAGATCAATATACATGCTAAAAACAAAATATGAAAGGAAACAATTGATTACATCATCCACACAGAAGCAATTAATTCTTTGAACATGACTAAAGTATTAATAGGTTAAGGAAATAAAGAGAATTGGTGATCTAAATATTTTAAAAACACATTCTAAAAGATCTTTCTTGACAGTAAAAAAAATGCCTTTTGTCTTCTTTTTTAAGTATCTCTATTGTAAAACTATGTCTAGAATTATATGAAGAAAAGAAAATTATTTCTATCAGTCAGATAGCAAAACGAAAAAGAGTCATCACTTGGGTTGTGCATATCTCTATCAACATTTTAAAAAATACAGATGAATCTGTGTTACCATTCAAGGTTCTGGTCAGTGTTTCTAAGTTCACTGGAAAGCACCATTAAGAGAAAGCAGTGATCATGAAGAGTGATAAACAATGTCCAGGGATACACGAATATATTCTGCAGGCAGAATTTACACAATATGACACCTACTGTAATAAGTAATTGTGTAATAACTAAAGTTGAGGGTTTACAAAATCCCTTAATACTAGTCACATTTTATCTGTGATAAACCTTTCATATAAATCAAATTAAAATTCAAAACTTTATAGATCATTATGTGTAATTCTACTTAAACTATTAAAATAAAGCCCTAAGAAGTAATTGACAGAAAATATTTAAAATTATTATATGCACAGAATTTTTTTAGAAACACTAACTGCATATGATACCTTCTAATATTTACTCTGGGCAAAAAATATCATGTAGACTAAAGACTATTCAATTGTATCTCATATCTTAACAAAGCCTATCTTTTTATTAAAAAAAAAAGTCTACTTGCCGGCATTCAACATCTGTTAGATGCTTCTCATTGAATTTTATACAATCACTGCCTTCCGGTGGCTGCTTAGAGACTAACAAAATATAATTAAAACTAAAACCTTGGTGGTAGGAGTGGAGCTTTGTTTTACGTTGTGGGTTTTCTTATTTTTATTTTTTTTTGATATTGACATCTGATTTGTTTTTAGAATCTATACTCTCCATAAGGAAATACAAGCCTTTATCTGAAATGTCTTTCAAAAATCTTCAGGAAAATACATCTTTTCTGCTGATATCCTTTGAGACACCAACTTTTTCTATAGTATATGTCTTTTTTTTTTTTAATAATTTTATTTATTTATTTATTTTTTCCCCTAAAGCCCCAGTAGATAGTTGTATGTCATCGCTGCACATCCTTTTAGTTGCTGTATGTGGGACGCGGCCTCAGCATGGCCGGAGAAGCGGTGCGTTGGTGTGCGCCCGGGATCCGAACCCAGGCCGCCAGCAGCAGAGCGTGCACACTTAACCACTAAACCCCAGGGCCGGCCCTATAGTATATGTCTTTGAATAGTTGTAAGAGTCACCAGGAACACATGCACACATGTATCATTTAGGCATGAGTCTATCTCCAAGTAACAGCAAACACAAACAACAATTACTGACACAAATAGTGCTTTATCTGTTTCACATGTAACGAGAAGTCCTGGAGTTAAGTGGCTGTTAGAGTAACATTATGATGCTAAGGCCAGTGTATTTGTGGGTTTTTGTTTTTTGTTTTTGGTGAGGAAGATTGTCCCTGAGCTAACATCTGTGCCCATCTTCCTCTATTTTGTATATGGGACACTGGCACAACATGGCTTGATGAGCAGTGTGTAGGTCCACACCAGGGATCCAAACCCACAAAACACAGGCTGCCAAAGCAGAGTGCACGAACTTAACCACTATGTGCTGCCAGGCCGGCCCCTGGTTTTTGGTTTTTGTTTGTTTAAATAAACTTACCTGTTCTCTTGTGCTCATAAAATTGTTGTGCAATCCTAGACATCCTGTTTTCTTTCATAGTAGAAAGAAAGAGAAGACAGAGGAAAAAAGGGTCAGTACATCTCTGTGATTGATCAGGGCTGTGTCACAGAGCCACTGCTAGCAGCAAGGAGAACTGGGTGAGTATCTGACCTTCATAGCGTACATAGGCATGTAAAAAAGGAAATTGATATTGGGTATAAGAATGAGACAAACTACAATGAATTCCAGAATATTCTTTGCAAACATTTCAGAAAAATGTAGATTGACAAATGGAAATCCTCCTTTGTCTGCTCTTATGGGTTGAATTGGTACCCCAAAAGGATATATTAAAAGCCCTAACTCCCAGTACCTTAGAATGTGACCTTATTTAGAAATAGGGTCATTGCAGATGTAATTAGTTAATATGAGGTCATCCTAGAGTAGGATGGGCTCTAATCCAATATGACAGGTGTTCTTATAAGGAGAGGAGGGGGTACAGAGTTAAGATGGCCATGTAAATACACAGAGATACAGAAACAGACAGGAAGATGGAGGCAAAGATTGGAGTTATGCCGCCACAAACCAAGGAATGTCTGGGGCTACAGAAGCTGTAAGAGGAAAGGAGGGGTGTTCCTCTGAAGGCGTGGAGGGAAGCATGGCCCTGCCAACACCTTGATTCCAGTCTTCTGGTTTCCAGAATGTGAGGGAATAAATTTCTGTTGTTTTAAGCTACCCCTTTTGTGTTACTTTCTTACTGCAGCCCTAGAAAACTAATACATCCACTTACCCAATGTTACTCTGCATCACAGAAATGGTTTCTGTTAAAAATTTAGTAAATTTTTTCCATAAATGTCCCTACTTGTATGTCATATATGTATTCATATCCGTATATGTATAAATGGATATATATTATTTGGCACTGCCTCATATCTCTTGCCATCACGTGTAGCAGCAGCAGCCAGAGCCAGGGCAGCAGCTAACACTTCTGGGTGGGCTTTGGCCCCTTCATGCTGACAGCATCTCCCCTGAAGCACAGTCAGTGCAACTTTCACTTTTAGTCCCTAGGGCTTCTCTAATGCTGCTATAGAGATGCCAGGGGGAGCCTCCTTGTCTTACAGGTGAGCTTGCCTGCAAGTTCTGGGGCCTTAATACCCACCCAGGAGATACTTAAACAATGGAGGATGGAAAATAGTAAATAATGTTTCTCTTAATTCTCAGACAATTTTTTAAGTTTATTTTTCAGTTTTATTGAGATATACAGCACTGTATAAGTTTAAGGTGTACAGCACAAAGACTTTATATATATATATATGTATGCAGTGAAATGATTACTATAATAAGTTTGGTTAACATCTATCATCTTATAGAGATAACAAAAAAAAAGAAAAATATGTCTTTTTCCTTGTGATGAGAACTTTTAGGATCTCTCTTAGCAACTTTCAAACATACCATACAGCGGCGTTAACTATAGTCATCATGTTGTATATTGCAACCTCAACTTATTTCTCTTATAACTAGGAGTTTGTACTTTTTGACCCCCCTTCATGCATTTCCTCCACCTCATACACCCACCACCTCTGGGAACCATAATCTGATCTCTTTTTCTATGAGATTTTTATTTTTGTTGTTTTTTTTAGATTCCACGTATAAGTGAGATCATACAGTATTTGTCTTTGTCTAACTTATTTCACTTAGCATAATGCCCTCAAGGTCCATCCATATCACAAATGGCAGGGTCTTCTTCTTCTTCTTCTTTTTTTTTTTTCCTGAGGAAATTTGCGCTGAGCTAGCATCCATTGCCCATCTTCCTCTTTTTTGTTGAGGAAGATTTGCCCTGAGCTAACATCTGTGGCCAATCTTCCTCTTTTTTGTGTGTAGCTGCCACCACAGCAGGGCCACTGAGGAGTGGTGTAGGTCCATGCCTGGAAACTGAACCCGGGCTGCCACAGCAGAGTGCACCAAACTTAACCAGTAGGCCCCCAGGGCTGGCCCAGTGTTTCCTTCTTTTTATAGCTGAATAATATTTCATTATATATATACACCACATTATCTTTGTCATCTAATGATGGACACTTAGGTTGTTCACATGTCTTGGCTATTATAAACAATGCTGCAATGAACTTTAGGATACAGATATCTCTTCCACATAGTGTTTATGTTATCTTTGGATATATATTCAGAAGTGGAATTGCAGGATCATATAGTAGTTCTATTTCTCATTTTCTGAGGAACTTCCATACTGTTTTCCATAGTAAGTGATGGTACCAATTTACAATTCTACCAACAGTACACAGCATTCCCTTTTCTCTATATCCTTTCCAGCATTTTTTACTTCTTGTATTTTTAATGATGGCCGTTCTAACAAGTGTGAAGTGATATTGAATTGTGGTTTTGATTTGCGTTTCCCTGATGATTAGTGATGTTGACCATCTTCTCATGTACCTGTTGGCCATCCGTATGTCTTCTTTGGAAATGTGTCTTCAGGTCTTTTGTCCATTTTTTAATTGAATTATTTGTCTTTTTGCTATTGAGTTGTATGAGTTCTCATATATTTTGGATATTAACACCTTATCAGATATATGATTTGCAAATATTTTTCCTGTTGATATGTTGTCTTTCATTGTGTTGATCATTTCTTTTGCTCTGCAGAAGTTTTTTAGATTTTTGTAGTCCCAAATGTTTATTTTAGATTTTTTTGCTTGTACTTTAGGTGTCATAACCAAAAATCATTGCCAAGGCCCATATCAAGGAGCTTTTTTCCAGTTTTCTTCTAAGAGTTTTATGGTTTCTAGTCTTACATTTAAATCTTTAATCCATTTTGAGTTAATTTTTCTGAGTGGTGTGAGATAGGGGTCTAGTTTTATTCTTTCATGTGTGAAAACCCAATTTTCCCAGCACCGTTTATTGAAGAGACTGTATTTTCTCCATTGAGTATTCTTGGCTCCCTTGTCAAATATTAGTTGACTGTATATGCATGGGTTTATTTCTGGGCTCTCAATTCTTTTCCATTGGCCTATGTGTCTGTTTTTATGCTGCTACCATGCTGTTTTGTTTACCATAGCTTTATAATATAGCTTGAAATCAAGAAATATGATGCCTCCCACTTTCTTCTTCTTTCTCAGGATTGTGTTGGCTATTTGAGGTCTTTTGTGGTTCCATAGAAATTTTAAGATTGTTTTTTCTACTTCTGTAAAAAATGTTATTGAAATCTTCATAGGGATTGCATTGAATACATAGATGGCTTTGGGTAGTATGGACATTTTAACAATATTAATTCTCCCAATCCATGAACATGGAATACCTTTTCGTTTATTTGTGTCTTCTTCAGTTTCTTCCCTCAATGTCTTACAGTTTCTGGTGTAGAGATCTTTCACTGCCTAGGTTAAATTTATTCTTAAGTATTTTCTTTTTGATGGTATTGTGAATGGGGTCCTTTTATTTATTTTTTTTCCAAATAGTTTGTGGTTAGCATATAGAAACACTACTGATTTTTGTATGTTAATTTTGTATCCTGAAACTTTACTGTATTTGTTGATTAGATCTAACAGTTTTTTGGCAGAGTTTTCAGGATTTTCTATATGTAAAATTATGTCATTTGCAGAGAGACACTTTTTCCTTTTTCCTTTCCAATTCTGATGCATATTTATTTCTTTTTCTTGCCTGATTGATCTGGTTAAGACTTCCAGTACTATGTTGAATAAAAGCTGTGAGAGTGGGTATCTTTGTCTTGTTCTTAATCATAGAGGAAAAGCTTTTAACCTTTCACCAATGAGTATGATGTTGCTGTTGGCTTGTCATATATGGACTTTATTACGTTGAGGTATATTCCTTCTATACCTAATTTGTTAAAAGATTTTTCATAAACTGATGTTGAAAATTGTCAAGTGGTTTTCTGCATCTATTGAGATGATCATGTGATTATTTTACTCTTTTAGTGTGTTGTAACACATTTATTGAGTTCCGTGTGATGAACCATTATTTCATCCAAGGGATAAATCCCACTTGATCATGGTGAATGATTTGTTTAATGTGCTGCTGAATTTGATTTGCTAGTATTTTATTGAGAATTTTTACATCTATATCCATCAGTATTAACCATAGTCATAGAATTCTTTTCTTGTAGTGTCTTTTTCTGGATTCTTAGGGTAATGCTGGCCTTGTAAAATAAGTTTGGAAGTGTTCCGTCCTCTGGTTTTTTGGAAGCATTTAAGAAGGTTTGGCATTTTTTTCTTTAAGCGTTTGTTAAAATTCACCAGTGAAGCTGTCTTGTCCTGGACTTTTCTTCATTGGGAGGTTTTTTATTACTGATTCAATCTCCTTACTTGTTATTAGTCTGCTCAGATTTTCTATTTCTTTCTGATTCAGTAACGGTAGGTTGTATGTTTCTAAGAATTTTTCCATTTCTTCTGTGTTGTGCAGTTTGTTGGCATATAGCTGGTTATAGTAGCCTTTTCTGTGGCAGCAGTTGTAATGTCTTTTCTTTCATTTATAATTTTGTTGATTTTGGCCTTCTCTCCTTTTTCCTTGGGTAGTCTACCTTAAGGTTTGTCAATTTTTTTTATGTTTTCAAAGAACCAACTCTTAGTTTTGTTAATCTTTTCTATTGTTTTCCTGTTTTCTTATTTATTTCTTCTCTAATCTCTATTATTTCCTTCCTTCTGCTAACTTTGGTATTAGTGTGTTTTCTTTTTCTAGTTCCTTGAGGTGTAGAGTTTGGTTATTTTAATTCTTGTTTCTCAGTGTAGGCATTTACTGCTTTGAACTTCTTTCTTAGGACTGCTTTTGGCATCCCAAAGGTTTTGGTATGTTGTGTTTCCATTTTCATTTGTGTCAAGATACTTTTTTATTTCCCTTTTAATTTTTTCTTTGATCCATTTGTTTCAGGAGAATGTTATTTACTTTCCATGTATTTGTGAGTTTTCTAGTTTTCCTCCTGATATAGATTTCTAGTTTCATATCATTGTGTTCAGAGAAAATTCTTTGTATGATTTCAGTCTTTTTGAATTTACTAAGACTTGTTTTGTGACCTAATATATGGTTTACCCTAGAAAATGTTCCACATGTGCTTGAGAAGAATGTGCATTCTGCTGTTGTCAGATAGAATTTTCTGTATATGTCTGTTAGGTTCATTTGGTCTGTAGTATTGTCAAATTTGCTGTTTCCTTAGTGATTCTTTGTCTGAATGATCTATCCATTGTTGAAAGTGGGGTACTAAAGACCCTAATTATTATTATATTGCTGTTTATTTCTCCTTTTAGTTTTGTTAGTTTTTGTTCTATATATTTAAGTGCTCTGATTCCTTACATTGCTATCTGCATAATATTTACAGTTGTTATATCTTCTTGATGGATTGCCGCTTTATCATTATAATGACCTTCTTTGTCTCTTTTTGCCATTTTCAGTTTAAAGTCTATTTTGTCTGATATAAGTATAGCTACCCCTGCTTTTTTTTTTTTTTTTTTTGGCTTATCATTCCTTGAAATATCTTTTCCCATCCCATTACTCTCGGTATTTATGTGTCTTTAAGGCTAAAATGAGTCTCTTGTAGGCAGCATATCGTTGGATCTTCCTTTTTTATCCATTCAGCCATTGTATGTTTTTTCATCAAAGATTTTAATCCATTTACATATCACTTTAAATTATTGATAAGTAAGGACTTAGTATTGCCATTTTGCTAATTGTTTTCTAAATGTTTTGTAGATCCATTGTTCCTTCCTTCTTATTCTGCTGTCTTTTTTGTATGTTTTGATATCTTTTTTTATCAGTAGGCTCTGCTTTTTGTTATGGTCTTATGTGTAATAGCTACAGGATTTTCTCTTGTGGTTACTCTGTGGCTTACACAAAATAACTTAGAATTATAACACTCTATTTTAAAGTGATGGCAACTTAACTTCAATAGCATTCCTAAACTTTACACTTTTACCCCTCTACCCCCTCACATTTTAAGTTATTGATGTTACAGTTTACATGTTTTTATATGGTATATACAATAACAGATTATTCTAGTTATGGTTATTTTTACTGTTTTTTAACTTATAAAGTAGAGTTTTAAGTGAATTGTGTACCACCATTACCATATTACAGAATCTAACTTTGAGTATATTTACCATTATCAGTTGAATTTTACCCTACCTTATTATGTTTTTATGAAGTAACTTAGCATCAGTTTACTTCTACTCAAGAACCCCCTTTAGCATTTCTTGTCAGGCAGGTCTAGTGGTAATGAACTCCCTAAGATATTGTTTGTTTGGGAAAGTCTTTATCTCTTCTTCATTTCTGAAAGCCAGCTTTACTGGGTTTGGACTTCTTGGTTGACAGTGTTTTTCTTTCGATATTTTGAATATATCATCCTACTTTCTCCTGGCTTGAAAAGTTTCTGTTGAGAAATCCACTCATAGTTTCATGGGGGTTCTCATGTATGTAACTTCTCTCTTTTATCTTGCTGCTTTCAAAATTCTCTCTTTGACATTTGACAATTTAATTATAATATATCTCAGTGTAGCCCTATTCAGGTTTAACATATATGGGGTCCTTTGGGCCTTGAGGATCTGGATGTCCATTTCTCTTCCCAGGCTTGGGAAGTTCAGCCATTATTGCTTTAAATATATTTTCTGTCCCTTTCTCTTTCTCTTCTCCCTCTTGAATTCCAATAATGTGGATATTGTTTCTTTTGATTGTGTCCCTTAAGTTCTTTAAACTTTCTTCACTCTTTTATATATATTTTTTTCTTTTTGTTTCTTTGGATAGTTTCAAAGTCCCTGTCTTCTAGGTCATTGATTTTTTTTTCTGCATGGTTGAGTCTCTTGTTGAAGCTCTCTGTTGAATCTTCAGTTCAGTCACCGTGTTCTTCAGCTCTTAAATTTTGTCTTTTTTTTTATGGTTTCTATTTCTTTGTTGAACTTTTTGTTTTGTGCATGCATTGTTTTCCTAATTTTGCTTGGTTTTCTATCTGTGTGTTCTTATAGTTCACTATACGACTTTAAGAGAATTATTCTGAATTCTTTGTCTGACAGTTCATAGATCTCCATTTTTTTTAGTCAGTTATTGGAGATCTATTATTTTCCTTTGGTGATGTCATGTTTACCTTATTTTTATGATCCTTGATTCCTTACCTTGGTATCTGCATATTTGAGTAAGCCGTTTTCTTTTCCAGTCTTTACAAGTTCACTCTTGCAGAGACAGTCTTCTTTTACTAGTTCACTCATCTTGGTCTTCTGGACATGTCAGCTGGTAACATCATTGGGCAGATGGGGCTTGCTATCAGGGTCTATTTTTTGGGCAAGGCCACTGCATGATCTCTGAGGTTTGGGGTGGTGTGCTGCTGGCTGAGAACCGTTGGATAGGAGTGCTGGCTTAATGCCCTGCCCACCCATGTGAGGCTGTAGGATGGGTTTTGCAGTTGCCTGGGTTGTCTGGTCAGGCTTCCTAGATGATCAAGCTGGGTTACTATACTCATCAGTAGGCAAGGCTATAAATTAGCTTTCTTGCCCTGGTAGGGCAGCAGAACAGGCCCTAAGGCCTGCATGCTCATTGTTTGGGGACCTGAATCATGTTAGAACTTGTAATTTCCTGGCCACACAAGGCCATTGGTTTTGCTCTGCAGACAGGGAAAGCCACAGGCTGTGTGCTCTGTTCAAGTCCTACTGTAAGCAGGGTTGTAGGCTGGGCTATGCAGCTTCTTGTGTGCTCTGGTTAGGTCTCCTTGTCAAGTGGGCTGAAGGCTGTATTCAGCAGTGGGTGGGGCCATGAATTAGTTTCCCTGACCAGGTGGGGCCTCATAGAAGCCCCAAGACTGGCAAGGCTCTTGTTTGGGGGTCAAATTAGGCAGAACTATACACCAAGTTTCCTGGCCTGACTGGCCACCATGCTAGCTCTGCAGATGGGTAGGGCTACCAGAGGGTTTTCCATTCAAGAGTTGCGGTAACTGAGGCTGTGGGGTGGGCTACTGAGATTCCCAGGAGTTCTGGTTAGGTTTCCTGGTTAGCATGGTTGGAGGATGTATTCAGCAGTGGGCAGGACTATGGATTAGCTTTCCTGCCTGGGGGCAGAATGTGCAGAGCAGACCTCAGGCCAACAAGACTTTTGTTTTGGGACTTAATCAGACAGATCTACGCCTGAAAGTCTCTGGCCAGACTAGGTCACCAGCTTGTTTATGCAGATGGGCAGAGCCACTGGCCAGGTTCTCTGCTGAGTGCTGCTGGGAAGGCTTCTTGCTCCGGAGGGGCCAGGAGCTACACTCAGCAGTTATGGAGCAATAAGTTAGCTTCCATGCTTGGGCAGAGCAAGAGATCAGGCTCCAAGCAGCCTCCCAGGTGTTGCAGTCAGGCTTTCTGGTTGGTCAAGGTGGGAACCTACACTCAGCAGTGGAGGGGCCTATGACTCAGCTCCCCTGCCTGGCGGTTGGAGGTGGGGGGCATGTGGTATGGGCAGACCAGACTCCAATGCCATCAATGCTCTTCATTTGAGGTCTGAAAACGGGCAGACCTGTGCCCGCTGGGTTCCCTGGTCAGAGTGATCACAGTCTTGGCTCTGCAGATGAGCAAAGCTGCTGGTTGGGATTTTTACTTGGGTGCTTCAGGTAGGAACTCAGTCTGCCAGGATCTGAGCACTGGTTGTTGCAAGCCCCTCCCCACTTCTCCTTCATAATCTGATTCCCGGTCTGATTCCCAGTGGTCAAGTCCTGCATATTTCCTCACAATCCTTGTGAGACAAGACCAGAGTGGGGACTCCTAAGAAACAACCAACAATGCTGAGGGACCTTAGTGTCCACTTTGGGTTCTCTTGTCTCACTGGAGGAGCTGTAGGCTCAGGGGAAGCCTCTAAGTGCAGTGCTGCACTGGCCTGGGGGAGGGGCAATGTGATCAGCATGCAGCTGCTCCTTTTATCCTTATAATGGAGACTAACTCCGTCTCTGGGGTACAGAGGGGTGCTTCCGCCCCGGCGCTTTGTTCTAGGCTTTACTCAGTAGGGTCTTGTTCGTGATTAGTCATTAGTTGTTCTTCTTGTGAGGGAGAGTGAAGTCAGGGACATAGTATATTGCCATCTTGGTGATATCACTTGATCAGAGAGACAATTCTGAAAGGCATTCTTTATTCTCCTGTAAAGATACCAGAAGTATTGCGCCCCCATTGCCCACAAGTGTGACCAACTTAATACTGCCTTATTTTATGACTTTTCTTCCATTCCGGTTTCATTTGCCTTGTCTCTTACTTCTCCTCTAGCTACTGCTATTGCCATGAGTAATCAAGCCCTTTGTTTCTGACCATCAGGGAGTCTTCTGCTGGTCTTCTGCCAGCATTCTGAAAAAGGTCAACTTGTTAGCTTGTAAATAGTATCAACTTTCAGACCCTTAATAGTTGGTCCTTGACAAAATGGAATGGAAAAATTTTATGACGTCTTTCTTACTACTTCTGGTACTTGATAAACTAATTTATCTTTATTTAAAGAGTCTGAGCCATTAGTTATAAACCATCAATTTGGACTATATCACATGGTATCAAGTAAAAGAGCTTTTCCTTCATTAATACTCACTTGGCATCTGCTGATGGGCTATGGCAGAGAAAACTAAAATTAAAGACTCCCAAATAAATTTCCATGCCTTGGGATAATGTATTGCTATAATGTAGTGTGTGTTCTGACAGTGGATCAGTTCTCGCCCCATTTTATTTTGTTTTTGTTTGTTTTTCTATATATGTGAATAAAAACATACATATTTATGAATATGTGTATATATGTTCACTTATGACCCATCCATTTGTTCACATATTGGTTAACTAATTAGTTCTAGTGGACTCATGTGTTAAACTTTCCTACATTTAAGATATTTGGGGAAAATAGTAGTAGTATATGATGTTTCCCTAGATAGCAGAGTATATTAATCTTTTCTATTATAATATTTAAATCCATGATATAATAATAAATATTCATGGCATATCTGGGAGTTTTCTGAAATTTAAGTCAAGAATGACATGCCATATTTGATTCAAAGATTGAAAAAACCAGTAAGAACAGAATGAAACTCTGATTTTTGTTTTCAGTCTCATAGAATGGGATGAAGGACTGTAAGAGAGCTGAATGGTTCATTCTTTCCCACTGTCACATAATCCTGACAAAGGAATAAACTGTTTAATCTTCTTAGCTGTCAATCCATGGCCTTTGACAAGCACTACATTCACTGAACATTTTTTAAAAGAGAGAAAAAAGAAGGATAGGGAGGTAGGAGGTTAGGGAGAAGATTGAGTGGGAAAGTAAGAGAAAATGTATTGCTATAGGTCTTTGATATTTTCCACATTAATGTAGGTGGTAAAGTATGTTCATTAAATTAGTCAAAAAACAATATTGGTACTATTTTATTTTTCTCTACTTCATAAAGTTCAAAGATTTGTCCCTAAAGCAATTCATTTATTAAAATATAGATTTGCTTCCTTTTTGCTAATGAAGCAGGCCAAATATTCCAATTTTAATACAACCTCACAAGGCTTTTTAATAGCTTAAACTAACATTGTCAACATATTCAGGGTATTTACTAAAACTCCATTCTCAGGGCTTCCAGAAATTCTTTAACTTTATTATTTCAAAAATAAAGTGATCTAATGGTGTTAACTGGCAAAGGGTTATATTACATAGAGAAATGAAAAATTTCATAATAAATATTAGTAAAATCATTATTGTACTCAGGATAAATAAAATGCTAGATTTATAATCTTATTGGAAATATAATCCGTTTGAGAATGCTGAAAAAAAATACATGTGCATACATGCACATACTTTTCGATGCATTATTTCCCATTCATTGATGCTTTGTATTTGTGTTTGGGGAAATTCTAACAGATTTCATATAGGTGGAATTAAGACGTGATTGTTCTTTATGTTAAAACTTACTTTTACAACAAATTATTGCCTCTGTACTATGCATTCTCAAAATAATTTTTACTCCCAAGATTTTAAACCTGATAGATATAATCTGAGTAATTCCAAAGCAAATAAAAACCAGAGCTGCATTTTGGGCTAGGCATAGGGTAAATCATTTTCAAAACAATATTTTAGATAGCAAAACAAATACCCAATTTACCTGAATAAAATTTTAACTCATAGTAAGGGTGGTGTTAGTTAGTTAATTACCTCAGCTGTAAGGATGAACACTGTAATATATTAACCTTATGCAATGTGGGAAAGGAGAGAGAATATTCAGTTTCAATCTGAAAGACAATTGATACCCTATATTTTGAAACAATATTTTATTCAGGATCTTACTATGTGATTTTTTATTATTGTGGTATAGTTGACATATAACAACATTATATTAATTTCAGGTGTACAACAGAGTGATTTGATATTTGTATACATCGTAGAAACGATCACCACAATAAGTCTAGTTAACATCTGTCACCTTGCATAGTGACAAAAATTTATTTCTCTTATGATGAGAGCTTTTCAGATCTATTTTCTTAGCAACTTTTAAATAGTCAGTACAGTATTATTAACTATATTCACCATACTGTACATTATATTTTTGTGAGTCATTTATTTTATAATTGGAAGTGTGTACCTTTGACCCCCTCCATCCATTTTTCCAGTCCCCACCCCCACCTCTGGAAACTTCCAATCTATTCTCTGTATCTATAAGCTTGGAGTTCTTTCGGGTTTTTTTTTTTTTTTGCTTTTCTTTCAATTTTGATTTTTTACATTCCACATATAAGTGAGACTATGCAGTATTTGTCTTTGTCTGACTTAGTTCACGTAGCATAATGCCCTGGAGATCCATCCATGTTGTTGCAAATGGCAAGATTTCATTCTTTTTTATGGCTGAGTACTATTCCGTTGTGTATATATGCCACATGTTCTTTATCCGTTCATCCATCGATGGATACCTAGGTTGCTTCCATGTCTTGACTAACGTAAATAATGCTGCAGTGAACATGGGAGTATAGATACGGGGTTTTTGTTTTCTTCATATAAATACCCAGAAGTGGCATTGCTCGATCACATGGTAGTTTTATTTTTAATTTGTTGAGGTACTTTTGTACCACTCTTTCCCATAGTGGCTACACAAATTTACATTCCCACCAAAAGTGGACAAGAGTTCCCTTCTCTCCACATCCTTGCCAATGCTTATTAATTCTTGTCTTTTTGTTTATAGCTAATCTAACAGGTGTGAGGTGATATCTCATTGTGGTTTTGATTTGCAGTTCCCTGATGATTAGGGATATTGAGCACCTTTTCATGTACCTGTTGGCCATCTGTATGACTTTTTTGGAAAAATATCTATTCAGACCCTCTGCCCATTTTTTAAATCAAATTGTTGGGATTTTTTTTTTCCTATTAGTTTTATGAGTTCTTTATGTATTTTGGATATTAACCCCTAATCAGATATAGGATTTGGAAATATTTTCTCTCATTCAATTGGTTGCCCTTTCATTTTGTTGATGGTTTCATTTGTTGTGCAGAAGCCTTTTAGTTTGATATAGTCCCACTTTTTTATTTTTGCTTTTGCTGCTTTTGCTTTTGATGTCAGATTCAAAAAATCATCTCCAAGACCTATGTCAAAGAGCTTACAGCCTATGTTTTCTTCTAAAAGTTGTATAGCTTCAGGTCTTATGTTCAAGTCTTTAATCCATTTTGAGTTAATTTCTATATATAATGTAAGATAGTGGTCCAGTTTCATTCTTTTCTATGCAGTTTTCCCAGCATCATTTATTGAAGAGACTGTCCTTTCCCCACTGTATATTCTTGGCTCCTTTGTTATAAATTAATTGACCGTATATGCTTGAGTTTGTTTCTTGGCTTTCTGTTCTGCTCCATTGATCTATGTGTCTGTTTTTATGTCAATATCATACTGTTTTAATTACTATAACTTTGTGGTATACTTTGATATCAGAAAGCATGATGCCTCCAGCTTTATTTTTCTTTTCAAGATTGCTTTGGCTATTGAAGGCTTCTTGTTTCCATATAAATTTTAGGATTATTTACTCTATTTCCGTGAAAAATGTCATTGGAATTTTGATAAGGATTGCATTGAACCTGTAGATTGCTTTGGGTAGTATGGACATTTTAACAATATTAATTCTTCCAATCCATGAGCTTGGAATCTCTTTCCATTATTTGTGTCATCTTCAATTTATTTCATTGATGTCTTGTAATTTTCAGTGTAGAGGTATTTCACCTCTTTGGTTAAATTTATTCATAGGTACTTTATTCTTTTTGACGAAATTGTAAATGGGATTGTTTTCTTAATTTCTCTTTTTGATAGTTTGTTATTAGTGTACTGAAATGCAACAGATTGTGTAGATTGATTTTGTATCTTGCAACTTTACTGAATTAGTTATTAGCTCTAACAGGTTTTTGGTGGAGTCTTTAGGGTTCTCTATATATAAAATCATGTCATCTGCAAATAGTGACAGCTTTACGTCTTCCTTTCTGATTCGGAAGACATTTATTATTTTTCCTTGCCTAATTGCTCTTGCTAGGACTTCCAATACTATGTTGAATAAAAGTGGTGAGAGGGGCTGACCCCTATAATGCAAATGTTAGTCTGCTTGATATTGTACCATAAATCCCTTAAGCTACTTACCCTTTTTAAAATTCTTTTTTCTTTTTGCCGCTCTGAATGGGTGAGTTCCACTGCTTTGTCCTTGCCTTCACTGATCCTTTCTTCTGCTTTACCTGTTCAGCTGTTGAACCCCTCTAGTGTATATTTCAGTTCAATTATGATATTCTTCAGCTCTGTGACTTCTGTTTGGTACTTTCTTATATTTTCTATCTCCATTTTGAAGTTCTAACTGTGTTCATCCATTCTTCTCCTGAGTTTGGGGAATGTCTTTATTACCATTTCTTTGAACTCTTTATCAGGGAAATTACTTATCTCCATTTCATTAAGATTTTCATTGAGATTTTATCTTATTCTTTTGTTTGAAACATATTCCTTTGTTTCTTCATTTTGCTTGACTCTCTGTGTTGGCTTCTATGAATTATATGAAACAATCACATCTCCTAGACTTGAAAGAGTGGCTTTGTGTAGGAGATAAAGCTTGTTGTTCAACTCTGCCCTGGCTATTGGTTGTCTCTCAAACCTTTGTGATTGTCCTAGCAACTTATTCTATTTTTAATAGCTCACAGTAGTTGAGGGTATGCCAAGACCTGTCAGTGTCCCAAAGGAGAGGATTTCTCTCAGCACCTAGATTCAGGCAGATTGGAAGCCAGACCTAAAAGCAGCAGCTTTTAAAGTATATGTGGTTTTTTGGGACCACAAGCTAAGCCCTGCTGGCCACCAGAGCCAGATGATCTGGAGTTGTCTCCTGGAAAGCTGTCACAAAAACTGGGGCTCCAGTTGAGTGTATAAGCCCTTTTCTAGGGGATGCCAGTGAGCTATTGTGAGGCAAAGGGAGAATGCAGTGATGGCATTCACCAGCCTATACTCCATGAGAGTAACTCTGTAGGCTCCTAGGTGTGTGCCAAGCCTGAAGCCTGGCCCTCAGGCCAAAACTCCTGGACAAGCAACTTGACCTCTTTTAAAGAAAGACTGGTGATGCATTTTAGTTAGCTGTCTGTGCAGTGCCCTGGGGTTGGTGGCCTACTAACAACTGTCTCTCTGATTGTTATAGTCTCATGGGCTCCAGGAACAAAAGCTCCCCTGGCTTCCGAAGCCAGGCTATCAAGGGATATCCCCTAGGAGGTAGCTGCAAAAATTAGGACATTAGACTTGTGTAAAAGCTCACTTCTGTGAGACACTGGTGCTCTGGAGCATGGCAATGGGAGAGCATAAAGATGGTGCCTGTGGCTGTAGTGAGGCAGAGGGGGAGCATAAAGATGGCACCTATTGGAAAAAGATAAAGAAATAAAAGAAAAAAGAGAGATGGCAACCATTGGCTAGAGCAAGGCAGAGGAAGAGCACAAAGGTGGCAATCACCAGTTTCTCTCCTCAGAGAGTGTTCCAGCAAGCTCTTAGACGTGTGGTTTAAATCAGGTGCCTGTCCCTCAGGCCAATGCTTTAATATAAGCAGATGAGCCTCTCACTTAGAGTCTGAGCCTGACCAGGCCTTTGAGCTGGGCCCTGCAGCTGGCGTCTTTGAGCATGTGAGCTCTTTAAGAGCCCTTTTTCAGATCACTACAGTCTTGTGGGTCTCATGGACATGAGCCTCATTGGTTTTCAAAGCTATAAGTTTTGGGGACTTGTCTCTCAGGTTTAGGTCCTAAAACTTGGGGTACTTTATGTGGGGTTCAAACTTTTCACTCCTCAGGGAGAAGTTTTAGGATTTGAGTTTCTTCCTGATTGTGGGTCTCTGCACTGGGGGTGGGGTTTATGGTGAGATTGTATCCCAGCCTCTCCTTCCCACATCAATGTGGCTTTCTTTTTGTTTGCCTGATGTGTAGTTGTCACTGAGCCAGCCTTTAGGTTTTTTTGGAGAAAATTCTTCCATACGTAGCTGTAGGCTCAGTATGTCCATGGAAGGTGGTGCGTTCAAGATCGTCCTAGACATCATCTTGAATCGCAACATCTTACTATATAATTTTGATAGGACTTTCAAAACATATTTTGTACATCTATAAATATATCATCAAAGTTGACGGCAAAAAATCATTTTTAAAATTTTTACTGAGATATAATTGACATACAACATTATATTAGTATCAGGGGTACAACATAATGCTTCAGTATTTGCATAGGTAGTAGTTCCCCCTTATCTGCAGGGGAGCCATTCGAAGACCCCCAGTGGATGCCTGAAACCATGGATAGTGCCAAACCCCGATGTACTATGGTTCTTGCCTATACTAAGAACTTTTCATGAACTGTGGCCATAACTTTCTTGGTTTGAAGTGTGACAGCAAAACTAGCGTGAATTTTTTTCTTTTTCACAATTTCATAGATAGAAGAATCATTGTTATCATAGATCTTAAAAATCTCAGCATATGAATTTTTGTGTCCTTATTAGGTTGAGAACTTTCATCTTGTCACTTTACAGCTTCTGAGTGGCATGGCTGAATTGCTGGCATCACCCGTCTTGCACTTTGGGACCATTATTAAGTAAAATAAGGGTTACTTGAACATAAACACTGTGATGCCATGACAGTCTCTCTGATAACTGAGATGATTACTAAATGACTAAGGAGTGGGCGGTGTGTCCATTGTGTATATGCTGGACAAATGGATGATTCACATCCTGGGCAGGAGGGAGCAGGACAGCACAAGATTTCATCATGCTATTCAAGTGGCATGTAATTTAAAATTTGTGAATTGTTTATTTCTGGACTTCTCCATTTGATATTTTCTGACTGTGGTTGACCACGGGTAACTGATACAATTGAAAGCAAAATCACAAATAAAGGGGGACTACTGTATTGTGAAATGATCACCACAATGAGTATAGTTAGCATCCATCACCACACGTAGTTACAAAACTCTTTTTCTAATGATAAGAACTTTTAAGGTTTACTCTCTTAGCAACTTTCAAAGATATAATACAGTGTTTTTAGCTGTAGTCACCATACTGTACATCTTCATGACTTATTTGTTTCATAACTGGAAGTTTGTACCTTTAGAACACCTTCACCTATTTCAATCACTCACCACCCCCTGCCTCTGGCAACCACCACAATCACCAATCATTCTCTACCCTGTGAGTCATTTTTTGTTTTTGTTTTTTAGATTACACATTTAAGTGAGATCATACAGTATTTGTCTTTTTCTGTCCGACTTTCACTTAGTATAATGCCCTTAAAGTCTATTCATGTTGTCATAAATGGCAAGATTTCATTCTTTTTTATGGCTGAGTAGTATTCCATTCCACATTTTCTTTATCCATTAATCCATTAATGGACATATAGGTTGCTTCTATGTCTTGAGTATCATAAATAATGCTGCAATGAATATGGGAGTGTAGATATCTTTTCAAATTAGTGTTTTTGTTTCCTTGGGATAAATACTTAGAAGTACAATTGCTGGATCATATGGTAGTTCTATTTTTAATTTTTGAGGAATCTATGTACTGTTTTCCATAGTGGCTGCTCCAATTTACATTCCTGCCAACAGTGCACAAATGTTCCCTTTTCTCCACATTCTCGCTAAAACTTATTTCTCATTTTTTTGATAATAGACATTCTAACAGGTATGAGGTGATATTTCATTGTGGTTTTGATTTGCATTTCTCTGATGATTAATAATGTTGAGCACCTTTTCATGTCCCTTTTGGGCATCTGTGTGTCATCTTTAGGAAAATGTCTATTCAGATTCTCTGCCCATTGTTTAATTGGATTGGTTTTTTGCTATTGAGTTTTATGAGTTCTTTATATATTTTGGACATTAACCCCTTCTCAGAGATATGATTTGCAAATATTTTCTCCCATTCTGTAGGTTGCCTTTTTATTTTGTTGATGGCTCTTTTTGTTATGCAAAAGCTTTTTAGTTTGGTACAGTCCCATTTGTTTATTTTTACTTTTGTTGTCTTCTTTGCTTTTGGTATTAAATCCAAAAATCATTGCCAAGATTGATGGCATGGAACTTACTGCCTGTGTTCCTTTTCTAGGAGTTTTATGGTTTTAGATCGTATATTCAGGTCCTTATTCCATTTTAAGTTAATTTTTGTCTATGGTGTAAGATAGTGGTCTAGTTTCATTCTTTTGCATGCAATTTTCCCAGCACCATTTATTGGTGAGACTGTGCTTTCCTCATTGTATGTTCTTGGCTCCTTTGTTATAAATTAGTTGACCAAATATACATACATTTCTTTCCAGGCTCTCTATTCTGTTCTATTGATCTGTGTGTCTGTTTTTATGCCAGTGCCACACTGTTTTAATGAATGTAGCTTTACAATAATATTTGAAATCAGGAGGCATGATGCCTCCAGCTTTGTTCCTTTTTCTCAAGATTTCTTGGCTCCTCAGGGTTTTTTGTGGTTCTATATAAATTTTAGAAGTGTTTGTTCTATTTTTGTGAAAAATGCCATTGGAATTTTGATAGGGATTGCATTGAATCTGTAGATGGCTTTAGGTAGTATGGATATTTTAACAATATTAATTCTTCTCACCCATGAGCACAGAATATCTTTCCATATATTTGTGTTTTCTTCAATTTCTTTCATCAGTGTCTTCAAGTTTTCAGTATACTGGTTTTGCATCTCCTTGGTTAAATTTACTCCTAGTTTTTTAATTCTTTTCAATGCAATTGTAAATGGGATTGTTTTATTAATTTCTCTTTCTGATAGTTTGTTATTAGTGTATAGACATGGAATATTTTTTTGTATATTGATTCTGTATCCTGCAACTTTGCTAAATTCACTTATTAGTCCTAATAGTTTTTTGGTGGAGTCTTTAGGGTTTTCTACATATAATATCATGACATGTGCAAACAGTGACAGTTTTACTTCTTTTCTGATTTGGAAGCATTTCCTTACCTAATTGCTCTGGCTACGACTTCCAACACTGTGTTGAATAAAAGTGGCAAGTGGCATCCTTATCTTATTCCTGATCTTAGAGGAAAAGCTTTTTGCTTTTCACCATTGAGTATGAAGTTAGCTGTGGACTTGTCATATATGGCCTTTATTATATTGAGTGATGTTTCTTTTATACCCATGTTGTTGAGAGTTTTTATCATGAATAGATATTGAATTTTGTCAAATGCTTTTTCTGCATCTATTGAGATGATCATATGATTTTTGTCCTTCATTTTGTTAATATAGTGTAGCACATAGATTGATTTGTGGATGTTGAACCATCCTTACATCCTTAAAATAAATTCCACTTGATAATGGTGTATGATCCTTTTAATGTATTGTTGACTTTGTTTCGGTAATATTTTGTTGAGGATTTTTGCATCTATGTTCATCAGGATATTGGCCTTTAGTTTTCTTTTCTTGCAGCGTCCTTTTCTGATTTGGGGATCAGGGTAATACTGGTCTTATAAAATGAGATTTTACATAGTCTCTCATCTATTTTTTGGAAGAGTTTGAGAAGGATTGGCATTAATTCTTCAAATGTTTGGTAGCATTCACCAGTGAAGTTGTCTGGTCTTGAAGTTTTGTTTGTTGGGAGAATTCTGATTACTAATTTAATTAACTTCCTAATAATTGGTCTGCTCAGATTTTCTATTTCTTCGTGGTGCAGTCTTGTTAGGTGGTATGTTTCTATGAGTTTATGCATTTCTCCCAGGTTTTCCAAGTTGTTGGCATAGAAACAATTATTCATAGTAATCACTTATGATTGTTTGGTATTTCTGTGGTATCTGTTGTAATATCTTCTTTTTTATTTGATTTTACTTTAGTCTTCTCTGTTTTTTTTTTTCCTTGGTGAATCTAGCTAAAGGTTTCTCATTTTTTTATCTTTTCAAAAGAACCAGCTCTTAATTTGTTTTTTTCATTGTTTCTGTAGCCTCTCTTTTACATTTCCACTCTGATCTTTGTTATTTCCTTCCTTCTACTAAGTTTGAGCTCCATGTTTTCTTCTTTTGCTAGTTCCTTGAGGTGTAAAGTTAGGTTGTTTATGTGAGTGAACTTTCCTCTTAGAACTGCTTTTGCTACATTTTGTAAGTTTTGGTGCGTCGTATTTTTATTTTCATTTGTTTCAAGGTATTTTTTTTATTTTTCTTTCGATTTCTTCCAGGACCCATCAGTTATTCAGTAGTGTGTTGTATAATCTCCACATATTTGTGAATATATCGGTTTTATCCTTATAATTGATTTCTAGTTTCATAATATTGTGCTTGGAAAAGATGCTGGATATGATTTCAATCTTCTTAAATTTATTTAGATTTATTTTTTGGCCTAACATATGATCTGTCCTGGAGAATATTCCATGTGCTCTTGAGAAGAATGTATTCTGTTGCTTTTGGATGGAATGTTCTGTAAATGTCTGTTAAGTCCATCTGGTCTAATGTGTCACTTAAGGCTAATGTTTTCCTATTGGATTTTGGTCTAGATGATCTATGTATTGATGAAAGCAGGGTTTTAAAGTCCCCTGCTATTATTGTATTTCCGTCTATTTCTCCCTCTAGGTCTGTTAATATTTGCTTTATATATTAGGTATTCATATAAAAAATCATTTTTAAGGCTAAAGAAATGGCTGAGAAATGAAATTGCAACTAAAGATGATAAATGGACAATAACCAATGAAAACACCCCTCAACTTTCAACTAAAATACCTAATATCTAAAAAGTCTCAAAAACCAAAATGATAACATTAATAATAGCAACAAAATTATTAATAACTAGAAAATCTGGACAAATTGCCAATTCATCACGGTCTTTGACAAATTTTGGTAAATAGAAAATATATAAAGCTAATGTGAGATTCAAAATATGCAAATGATGTATTCACATGTTTTATCAATTGAAAGAGAGTAATTTTATACACCTTATAAAAAGAAAAGAACGCAGTTGGCCTTCCTCCAATGCCCACCTGCTGTAATAGAAGCTCGTGATTTGAATTAGCCATAATAAATCAGTACTTTTATTCCTTAACTACTGTGGCTCTTCTCTTTGGATGCAAATCAAAATCTCTGTTGGGGCTTTTAAAAAAATATAGACAGCAGGACCTTAACCTAGATCCAATGATCCAGAATCTCTGAGTCTATAGCCCTAGGATCTTTATTTTGTTAAAAGTTGAATTATATGTCCAGCCAGGATAAAGAATAGCTGCTTTATTGAATGAGTGTTGATTGTTTAGTTGGTTACTGATATTTTCCTCCTTATTTCTAAGAGACCCATCTTATGATAGATTAGGGTAAGGAAAAGAGGGGTAGGACTGTTTTTGGCATTTGGCATAACATGTGGTAAAATGCTGAAAATAACAGACAGTTGGCAAAATGAGTTACAAGAACTTGATATAAATTGTTGCCCATGTCCAGGGACAATGGATGCTTTTGAATATTTTCAGAGTACTCTATAATTAATGTGAATCATTTTTTATTCTGATTTTAAATTTATAAAATTGGAAAATTAAGAAAACAATTGCTTAAATAAATCATAGGTCAGAAAGCAAATTAAAATTTGTAGTAACAACTAGTTTATACTTTCAGGCCTTAATTTCCCAAATCATTTTGTCTAAATGCTGACTTCAGTCTGTATTCCTAAACTGAATAGTCCTCAATTCTGATTGTATATTAGAACCACTTAGAGAACATAAAAAATCTATGTTTCAGCTTCATACAAAGCAACTAAATCAGAATCTAAGGATAGAGCCCAAGTATCTGGTATGTTAGATTTTTTTCCCCCAAACAGGAAATTCTATTCTACAGCTAGGTCTGAGAATGATATTTTTAACCCCAAGTCTACTAAATGCTTTGCAAGGTAATTTATTTTAATTCTATAAAATTCCACTTTTAGACAATGATTTAGAGACTTACTACGTGTTTAAATGCGTCAGGGATTTGGACATGCAAGGAAGAAAAATCAAACATACAAAACAGAAACATAGGGTAATATCTTGAAAATATTAAAATTGTAAATGCTTTTATTATCAATTCAAAAGTATTAAAGAGCTAAGTAGCTCAATATATAAGTACATAATAATAATGCAACCCTAAAGAACTTTAACAAATAGAAATTATTGTTAGATGAAAAGAAATTTGATAAATAACCCAGCAGGATTATTTATTTTGAAAAGGTCAAGCAAGGATGTGGCAAGGTTAATGAGAAAGAAAGAGAAAGAAAGAGGAAGCGAAAGAAAATATGAACCTATAATCTAAATACAGTCATGTGTTGCTTAACAGGGTTCTGAGAAATGTGTCATTAAGTGATTTCATTGCCGTGCAAACATCAAGGTGTCCTACATGGTATAGCCTACTACACACCTAGGCTATATAGTACTAATCTTATGGGACCACCATCATATATGTGTTGACAGAAACATCATTATGAGTGCATGACTGTAATTATTTAGGAAAATCCCAAAGAAAAGTAGAAACCCTGAATTGAAAAAGTTGTCAAAATGTTAAAGTCCTTGACTTTCGCTGGTTGTATGGAAGTTATGTTTGCTTTTTATCTTAGATATTTTGTCTTTTCAATATTTTCTGCATTGAACATACATCTACAATTGTGTATATATATACAACTATATATATAATGATATATATAAATATATAAATTTTTCTTGTATTTCTTTTTTTTTTATAATTTTATTTATTTATTTTTCCCCCAAAGCCCCAGTAGATAGTTGCATGTCATAGCTGCACATCCCTCCAGTCGCTGTATGTGGGACGCAGCCTCAGCATGGCCAGAGAAGCAGTGCATCGGTGCGCGCCTGGGATCTGAACCCTGGTCGCCAGCAGCGGAGCGCGCGCACTTAACCGCTAAGCCACGGGGCCAACCCTCTTATATTTCTTAAATTGTTAATAATGACTCTTTCTAGTGGATGTTCTTAGAATTGACTACTATTGTGGTTTTTGTTTATCTGTTTTCCAAAATGCTTATTAAAAAATTGCTATGTAATCCAAAAATTTTATACTGTAGAAAATTATATGGTCATTCTATTAAAGGTGTGCAAAACACAAGAGAAAGAAACACGTTATGAAAGAGAGAGTTTCCATAGAATATCATTGCTTCGTAGTCTGATTTCCTTTCTTAATCCCGAAGTCACCTCATCATAGCAGCCGTGGAACCTATTTGCAAATTCAGAACACTAGTTTACATTGTGAAGTTTGAGGTACTAACAGTAAAACATAAATTATAGTTTTTGTTGTTCAGCACTGCAACTCTTTTATATGTATTTATAGCTGTGAAAAGAGCACAATGCAATAATTGCATTGCTGATGTATTTCATTTACAGGTTGGGTGACTAGAGATGTGTGTTTCAAAGTGTTCAGTCTTGTTAACCATAAAGTACAAGCTAGAGTAATCTCCTCAGCAGGTGAAGCAAGCAGATGTTGCAGCTTTGATTTCACAAGCAAGTAAATTACCTTTGTACTATTTTTTTTTTCTGGCAGCTTGCATTGTTACATTGTATAAATATAAAAGCAAAACTCCATTTGAGGTATTTTTCAGTCAAATATATGACCATGAGTAAGTAGCATGATTATTACAAACATAAACCATTTTTTTTTCATTGAGCAAACAATTTTAACAGCAGGCCTTAGCTCCTGTATATCTTCTCTAGAAACTAGCTGATGACTCTTTCATTCACACTCAATGAGACTTATGCTCCCCCGTCAGTAGGCGGCTGGCTCATAGATTATCAATCAGATACTCTTGCAGCGTTCAATCAGACATGACTTTGGGGGAAAGTAATGTGGCAGAGAGATATGTGGTCAGTGGTACTGAACTTGACCACTAATAATACAGAATCCTCGAAATCTCTTCTTGGACAGTCCTCTTACAGGAGTAATCCTCTAGCAGGAGACTGTGGACAGGGCCACACCTTGAGTGCCATACCAGGTGGCCATATACCAAACACTTTCCAAAGTAAATATAAGGGCTTTATGGATGTGATTGCAATAACACATAATTTTCTAAACATGTAGACTCCTCAAAATTTCTCTAAATATTTGTTTTGTTTTCCACTTTTTCACCAAATTGACTCTGTATAGACAAAGATTTTATTGTACATTAATATTTGCCTTGTTACTTAGAGGAGGCTAAAAACAGTAAGATTGTCATATTAAGCCTTTGATTCTATGAATCTATGATTTTTTTGTCAGATTGCTTTTGAGAAATGTTTAATTTCAAATGCCTATCCACCATGGAATTGAGTAATCATTTCATTCCACTCTTGACAGGTTAAATAGTATCATCTATGAAACTATTAAATTTGACAAGTAAAAATGACAGATCATTCTCTTTCGTTTTATCTTTCATTCACTAGTTACTGAGTACCCACTATGTGCCAAGTGTCCTTATAGGCTCTGGAGATTCAACAGTAAACAAACCAATTAAAAACCTTCCCTCATACTGATTAGAGATACAGAGAGAATTAGTGGAACAACGTCCCTGAGAAAGTAAGAGTGGAGGGGATATACTTCACAATCAGAGGTATGAGTCCTGAATGCTGGTCTACACGTAGAGGAGAGAGGGTGGTATGCATAATCACAGATGAAGGACACAGCAGGGGAAGCTTGTGGAAATTGTCTTCAAATTCCTACAATTTTTGTCTTTGCTTAATAAGAATTGGGCTCATTATCTGAAAGTAAAGATTAATAGGAGGTATAGTCTGCTTAAAGAGAAGGACTATGTTTGGAAGAGTTGTCTTAGAGAATAGAAGAATAAATGGTTTACAAAATATAGTTTGGTTTGGCAGCAGCATTAAGGACTATTTTAGTTTAGTGATTTTTAAAAAAACATAAAGTGAGACCAGTCAGCATGATTGTATTTTTTCCAGTGACATTCAACAACAGAATATAGGCCTACAGTAGGAAGAAGTTTGGAGTTTCTTCAGGTGAGTACAATGACATGAAAGAAAGGCAAGGGAATGAGTATGGGCGGAAATTTGGAAATCTGTGGGGTGTAAGAGAAAGAGGAGTCAAGGATTAAAATTGGCTTTTCCCAAATACTTAATAAATGTTTCACAACTTACCTCTTCGATAGACTGTGATGTTTATCCATAGTAGCATAGTAACGTCAATTTCAGAATATTTATTCTGTTTAATCAAATGTCTGTGCATTCTTATATCAGTACTACACTGTTCATGCATTATGTTGCAGATGGAAATTTATAGACATGAAAAAGAATTCTAGATATCACATTAATGAAAAGCCTTCAAAGCAGTATGCTAGTTATGTTCATATTTTTTCTGTAAAAATATACACCTTCCTACATAGAGAGGATGTCTGAAAGGATAAACATTAATGAGCTAACAGTGCTTACCTCCGGATGTTAGAATTAGAGATGTATTTTGTTTTTATTTTTGCTAAATATTATTTTCTCATTCTCCTACAATAAACATATTGAAATATTATGAGAAAATATATTTACCTTTTAAAATACTATAAACACAAGGTATATAAACAACCATTTAAAGAGACTTTGAAAAGAGAGAGAGAAATAAACCTTTCTCTAGCTTCTCTGTACCCCAGGCAAATATCCTTGTTTCAGTTTATGAAGCTCAACATACTTCACTTTGAAAATGTCATTTTTCAGGCATTATCCAGTGACTCCTGTCTCCCATAATTATGCTTTGTATGGCTAAATCCTATTCATTTTTCAGATCTCAGCTTAACTGTTTATAACTGTTGCCTGATGAAAGCTCCTGTCCCTAACCCCACTCCAGATTTGCATAGCATGCACTGATCCTTGTTCCTCCTGAGTAAAACTGTCATCACTTCGCCAATGTCAGTCGCCTCTGAGTGACTGTCCACTTCACAGGGCAAGGAACCGCATTTGTCTAGACTCTTGGATACTTAATCCTAATCCAGAGGCACATAGCAGGTAATCAGTATATGGTACACTCAATGAGTGAATGAAAAAGAGGGAGGCTGTAGAGACACAGATGTACTCTCCTTCTGACTCACTAGGTATATAAATTTAGCCGAGTTACTTAGCTTCTCGTGGTCTCAATTTCCTTATCTGAAAGAAAATAATGAAGGGAGCAGCCTATTTTATTCATTTGCTTTAAGGCTAAAGATTAAAAAAATATATGAAAGGCACTTAATCTCTGCATAGATAATGAACACCCAATTGATGATCATGTTATCATTGCTTTAAAAGGGTTTCAGGAATATGTTCTTTTAAAACAAAAACGACTAGCCACTGCAATGGAGAGTACAACAGAGAACCTCTGAAAGAATAGCCAACCCACAAGGTGGGGTGGGTGGGAGTGGAGTGGTGGTGGTGTGATAAAAGATCACAGTCAATTATGAAGTAATCTGACTTTCTGCCCCAGTGTTTAGCAGCCTGGAAGTGAAAGTAAATACATTTTGAATGAGAGTTGATAAACTTTGGGGAGTTAGTACACCACAGACCACTGCAGCATAAGGTCGGTGGGGGTCTTTGGTAGAATTCAAGTATATTTTACGCTGGGGGAGAGAAGAGTAACGGATCAGACAGACTTGAGACGTACAAAAAAGAAAGAGGCTAAAGGAATATCAGTTCAAGAATGCGATGCCTTCTAATTGCATCCACAACTAATTACAAACCCAACTATTGCATAAGCTACCACAGAGATTTTATCTGAGAACAAAAAGAGTAGCAGTATAGGAGGCAAAAAAGAAAAAGAAATGTTATAAAATGGAATTGTTAAGAATCTTTGTTGTTTTCAAACTTTAGACCTTCAAAGGTGCTTTTTATCCCACACCATTTTCATGAGTCTAATCTCAGTTGACCAATGACGTCACTATGCCTCCCCCTCCACCCAAATCCCTCATTTTAATAAACTCACAGAAGGAAGTTTCCAAATTATAAACTTAGATTATGGCCATTATGTAGGTTCTGTTTAAAATAAACAACAAAAATTAAAGGGGATAAGGATAATTTGGGGAGGTTTTGTAAACTTCAATTGCAACTTCTCATTATTTCACATTTTAGATAATATTTTGCCAATGCACATTTTACATAAAACAACATTTTAACTGGAAAATAGGTCTTGGCAATTGAGAGAGTCGTTTTTATAACCACATTTATAAGATGTCATGTATCAAGTGAAGTTTTCTTTAATAGACTTTCAAAGTTAAAACTTTAGCAGTTGAGATATATCCATAAGTATTTTTATTTTTGTGTGATATCTATGATCACTTTTGTTACTTCAATTATTGTAGGCATTCTGAAGCCTGATTTTTAACTTTTGTGAGATTATCAGATATAATATGTACTCAAGTGACTTGCCATTACTTTGAATATATGTATATTTTATGATGATATAATACAATCAATTTTGGCTTATCTTTTACTACAGATGAGTAAATTAAATAGTTAGCTGAAATTAACAATTTTAAAAATTTGCTTTGGTTTAAATGAAGCAAATGTTAAGCTATTGACATGATGTGCTGCTGACTAGTTTCTGTTTGATCTCTTTAGAATGTGCCACATATTTTTGGATATTGCAGTAAATAATAATATTTAAACAAATACTAATATAAGCAAATCATACTATGGCATTCTCCAGAATTAGAATCATTCTCAATACTTGCCTTAGTAAAGATGATAGAAAATCTAAACATCTCTAATTGCTAAGCTTTTGACAAAAACATCAATGGTGTCCAGTCAGACTTAATTGAATCGTAGGTGTTAAGAAGGGAAAAAAATCCTCTGCACTATTCACAGGCCTCAATTTTTTGCACATTCTCTCAAAATGAAACAGTCTTTTAAGTGTAAAAATAAGTATTTTAAAGTTGCCCTTCAGTGGAATATTTTTAAGATTTTTAAAAAAATGTATAATTGTGAGATTAGAAAAGTTTAGCAGTAGAATGCACCTGAGACATCATCTAATTCACTTCTCTATTACAACAGAGAAGAAACAGATATCAGGAAATTGAATGATATTCAAATATTAGACTTCTGTCTTGCTCCATTATTTTTCAATTTCTATAACTCTCTCTTCTTGTGCTTCTTTTCATCCCTCCGCACTGCCTCCTATCTTTCAGTCCTGTGTTCTTTATTACTTTAAATATTGGTGAACACCTTTTTTGTTGGGCACTGTTGAAATAAACAAAGATGAATAAGACACAGCACAATACATCAGCAAAATATTTGGCAATATTTGTCAAAATTATAAGTGCAAATCAACATTTTTTGACTCATCAATATCATTTGTAAGAATGTGTCTACCAATATAATCATAGAACCATCTACACAAGAAAAATTATTGGAGTTCATTGTTTGGCCACAGACTGGTGTGGCAGATTAAAAATGACCACGGGGGCCAGCCCCGTGGCATAGCGGTTAAGTGGAGGGGCTCTGCTGCTGGCAGCCCCGGTTCGGATCCCAGACATGCACTGAGGCACCGCTTGTCAGGCCATGCTGTGGCGGCGTCCCATATAAAGTGGGGGAAGATGGGCACAGATGTTAGTCCAGGACCAGTCTTCCTCAGCAAAAAGAGGAGGATTGGCATGGATGTTAGCTCAGGGCTGATCTTCCTCACAAAAACAAACAAAAACAAAAACAAAAAAATAAATAAATATGACCACGGATTCTTTAAGACTCCTCCTAGTAAGAAGTAAAAACTTTCATCCCCTCTCCTTGAATCTCTTGAATCTGTGACTGCTTTGTCCAATAGAATCTGGTGGAAATGATGCTGTGTCAGTTTGGGGCATACCCTTTTAGAGGACTGGAAGTATCCACTTCGTATCATGAGGCTCTGCATTGTTTTGTAAGAAGACCTATTACCAGGCTGGAGGTACCATATGGAGAAGCCCTGAGATTAGAGAGAGACCAGCTGAGCCCAGTTCTCCAGCTATCTCCACCAAAGCCCCCGACATGTGGGGACATCCATCTTGTATCATCCAGTTCGGCCTGGCATCAGCTAATTCTTACTAAGTGACCTCAGGTTATACAATGTAGACCAGAAAAATCACCCAGCTGGGTCCTGTGCAAATTCCTTATTTTTAAAATGATGAGACACAATAAAATGTTTGGCATTTTAACCGATATGTTTTGGGTTTTAGGGTAGTTGATAACTGGAACAATTGAAAACAACGTGTCTACAGTGAAACTAAGCAATTATACATAGAACAAGTTAGCTCTTATTACCCAGTATGGGACGATCTCTGAGATATATTAAATGAAAAAGTGAGATACAAAATATTATATGTATTATTTTCCTGCTTAAGACATTACCTATTATCTAGCTATATACTATAGCTATGCTCTTAAAGGGATAGAATACTTAAAATGATGCCCCCAAAACTGGTCACTGTGCTTGACTTTGGGGGGGGATATATATATTTTTAATATATTTTATATTAATATAATAATTGTATGTATTATATATTTATAGATATATCTAATAATTATATATTTCTAATATATATATTAGAACTTGTAGCATTGGACTGTTTCCTCTGCTGTATTATCATTTTAGTAGAAAGTCAATTGGAAGAAAAAAAGAAACAGAACAAGAATGCTAATAGTATGGTCCTGATTTTGCTTAGTCTTACACTGCTTAGTGTCTAGTGTTCTATAAATATAAGGATTTTAAAAATTGTCATTTGGGGTGTTTTTTAGAGTATTAGAATGATCACTCAATAAATATTAGTGACTTGGCAAAACATTTCATAAGATATCATTGGAATCCGAGGCTAAATTACTTGCTGAGCAGATCTGGCCCTAAAAGAGATGTACAAATTCAGAACATCAGGTTTGCATTTCTAATCGCCCTCTATACCCTATACAGCATCTATAATGAAAGATGATTACACAGTAACTGGTAACACAGCTGGGAGGTGTTCTCTGAGTAAGATTTTTGTTCTCTCTTCATTTCAAAACATCTTTTATTTCCATGACATCTTGCATAGAGCAGATGGTCTCAAAAGTTAAATTTGACCATGAATACTACATTAGCTGTCATGTTACTAGGGAAGGAAGATTATAAACAAGAAGAACTTCCTTTAAAATGTTTCTTTCATTTTACTATTACATGTGTATGTTTTCATTTGGTGAAGAAAGTATTTAGCAAGTATGGTTTATGTCTATTCTATAACTGAATATTGCATCACTTTATTTCTGACCATTCAAACAAGTACGCATTTCAAGAGTCATTAATATGCAATAGGGTATTACAATCTTATCACCAGCACAGAAAAAGAAAAGAAAGTTTTTCTTATTGTTTTCCAACTAGAGAGTCAATATAAGCAGATGTTCTGTTCTTGACTTGCCAGGAAAATTAGCACTTTTCTAGGAGGTACACACAGAGTTGAAATATCCTCCAATCATTGAAAAAATACATCTCAGCATAGCAGCGAGCTGTGAAGAAGCAAACACTTTGAAATGGGACTACCATCTAAAACTATCTAATACTCATATTTTTTTTAGCAGTAAGTCCATAAAATGTATGCTAGCCATCTCGCTAGCATTGAGAGATAATGTTCTAGCATTCACTCACTAACCTTATTTTCTGGGATGAGAAAAGAGAATATAGGAAGAAAACGAGGATCACAGCAAAAAAAAAAATGAGGAACAAGTAGAAAAGATTTAGGAAATTTCAAAATAAAGCAAATATAGAAAATCATATAGTGGACCTAACAATCCAAACTCACATTTTGCCTAGATTATTAGGATATGACTGTACAGGCTTCTCTGTTGCCATCTCTGTTTTAACCCATTGTTCCTTCTGCAGCTCACTCTCGCCAGTACTGGGGAGTAGTGTAATATGGGAGTAACAGCCCAGAATCTGAAGCATGACCCCTGGCAGCTGAGCTCTACAACTTCCTGTCCGTCTTTTGGCAAGTTATTTATCCTCCATCTGTCACAGTCTTGCATCTTTTTAAACTGGAAGAATAAAAGCATCTTCATCATAAAAAGTATCTCCATCATAATGGGAGAATTAGAAGAGTTGATACGTGCAAAGAATTTAGAACTGCCTGTATAGTCAGCACTCTAACAATGTTAACCATTATTTGTATTCATTAATCAGAGAGAAATAAAGAGATCCTCTGCTGCCATTTCTGTATTTGTCTTGCCTAATTGCATGCAGTGTTACTCAAATAACACTTTCATCACTAGAGAAAGAATGTAATACTAAACTCTTCAGAAAGAAAAACTATTATCGCCCTTCCAGGTAACACCGCCACATATTGCAATGTCCTGTCAGATTCCCATTTAAACATCTATCTAGTTTTGACTAACATTCAATTGGTTAATATTTAATATATGCTCTTTTTACCAAAGTGTACAAGGACAATCATTTTTGCATTTTATCTTATGAAATCTCATTCCTTTATTGCATCAAAATCTCTGTTTTGAATATCCACCACATTCCAGAAATTATGCTCTTTGTGGATATAAACGTGCCTAAGTGGCCCTTGCTTGATGAGACTCGTCGTCTAGCAGAGGAAAGAGATCATACAGCTAGATATCATACAATGTGATAAGTGCTCTTCTTGTGTTATGACCACAGTAATATCAGACCACAGAATAGGGAACATTTAAATCTACATTAGAGAGGAAAGGGAGCAGTACAATGTGGTCAAGTCATGACAGAGGCAAGGGCTTTCAAGGCTAAGGGAGAAAGCACAAGTGAAAACAATATAAAGGTACATGCAGTGATGGGAGATATGAACAGCAAAAGAAATTAGAGTCAGATAGTAAAGTGTCTGGGATGCTATGATAAAGAATTTCACCGTTATTTCCAGGTAAAGGAGAGTTACAAAAGATTGTCAAACAAAGAAATTAATAGATTATATGGTTAAAATGAATACTCTTTGAAGCTATATGTTTCTTAATGATTATAGTCTTGGTGAAATAAATAATGCTGTAAATTAAGATATTACCTGTGTCCTGATTATTTGAACTAACAGAACTACTGGTTAAATTGCATTCTTTATAGTATTAAAACCCGCTCTAAAATGGATTAAACTTTTACTGCAACGTGCAATGCACACACACACAAAAGCATCTAATGAATGAAATAACTTCTTTAAGTCTCAGGAAGTTTTTGAACTATGGATGCCCTAAGAATTTAGCAAAAAACAGGAGTGAAGTTTGAGAACTTACCTTTGTTCCGGAAATTATAGTGTCACAACTATAATATCACATTACCTCTTAATCTGAAGTCATATCTTGTTTCACTTTAATATCCATTTTTAAGACAGTAGATGGAGTAAAAATATTGCTCGTGTTCATTTAAAAGATACATTGAAAGATAGCTAAGACAAAAATCATATTCTGCTCCAAAATTTCATTTGAAAGCCATAACTCATGTAGCACAGTTCAGTTCTGTAACTGACCTTGTGCAGTGTCGAGACCCAGGTCAAGGCTGCCTCTGCAAGGGAGTCATGCTCCACAAGTTTCTCCAGTGGTCATGTTTCCTTTAGTGTCCTCTGGTGAAGCTGGTAAGAGTTATATTGGAGTTCTTTATGCTAGCTTTGCAACATTTCTGTAAGTTTACAATTATTCAAAATAAAAAGTTTAAAACTTTAACAAGGAAAATGGAAACATTCATTTAAACATTACTTCCATTCATGCTTAACTCCAAAATAGACAGTCAGTTTCTGAAAACTTCAGAAATAAGTAAGTATATATTCAGTAAAAATATATTTCAAACAAATACTCAGGAACTAGATAACTAAAAATAATGATAGCAACAACAATAAACAATCAATGAAACATTTTACACTTTCATTTATTTGTATATTTATTAAATAATTTAATACTGTCTACTGTGTAAAGCTCTTTTTACAACCTTTATTGAATTCAATGTTATTAATTATATGAAAATTAGATTACATTATAAAAGAGTCAAAGAAAAATCTAAAATCACTAATATAATATAAATGCTAGGTAAAACAAATTCTTAGATATAAAATATTTGCATTTATACACACATATATAAAATATTTAAATCTGCACATATTACAAATTAAATACATATAATTTCCCATGGAAAATATGGATTTAACATTAAAATTTTAATAATATAATATAAATGTATTATAATGTAATATCATATGATAGTGAAATATTTGACATAATGTGACACTAATTTCAGAATTTAGGAAAATACTTGAGTTCTTGACCATATAAAAACTTAAAATTTCACATTGTAGATACTGAAATGTTATTTAAAAAATTATCTCAATAATATACGACAGAAATATCAAGAGTTTGTGTCTCCCATCTGATGTGATTGCTCAGGTGAAATGATTGGCCAGAAAGCAGTGCCCCATAGAGATTTTACCCTTTTCTGTAGTTAATCATCTGGCTCCTCATCAAATAATATCAACTGTTGAGGAGACCGTTTGAATTTGGTTAGTCCTCATTTATTTATAAGGTGACACCCACCACAGAGTCAGATATGCATGACATACTTGAAATAAGAACATTCAAATCACTGGGGATATTTCAACTATAAGATATCTTGGGAAATTCACACACTCCTTAATAATGGAGAAAAGATTGCTAGATTCTTTTGTAGTGAACACTTATAATTAATATAATTCGGCACTTAAATTGGTATTTTAATAGCTTAGGCACTAATTAACTTGTGATTAGTTTCAGTAAAGGCTGCAGAGTCAAGAAAAAAACTTTATGATGATGTTTAGAAGGTTAATTCTAGTTTTTCCTTTATCTCTCTTAGTGACAAATATTGAAAATGTGCCCTATTCCAAAAGTTAATTAGTATTAAGAAATATAACCTACATAGCCATATACTTGATAGAGATTTTATTCTTTTCATTTTCTAATCATATATTGTTTCTGGTCAAATTTAGATAATTCTTTTCCTTGTTCTTGAATACCAAATTATTTTTTTAATCCCTGAAAATATATTTTCAGTTATAATTACATTTTTCTGTTTCATATATTCAGAGAAGAGCAGCAATCATTAAGGCTTAGTTGGATTTGGTTTTCTGTCACAAGTGTCAGATATAAAAACTACTTTCCAGCATAGCTATAAAGTGTGTCAACATGATGAAAGCAGCAGTTGTTTTTGCTATAAATAGTATTCTGTAGCAGCTCAGGAGTTCTGCAAATGACATTTACCCTACTAAAGTAATAAAAAGAATAATCATGTGGTAGAAAATTTACATCTCATAAGAAAAAATACTAAATTTTAAATTAAGTTAGTGCTGAAACTTTCTATTTTCTCTTTTTCCATTAAAAATGTATTTGATATAACAGAGTTTGCTGTCTAAGAGATTAGTATTCAAAAAGTGCCTCTGTGCTTACATAGCTGCCTCAGCACTTTGGTACTAAAGTTAAAAATAAGAAGTAATAAAAACCAAATGAGATTGTTCAGTAGGTGCAGCTGGTCACCATTACAGAGCCACAGTATGAGCAGTAGTGTCACAAAGCAGTTCTGGCTCTGGACATTTTTCTTACAAATATCCCCCCTACTGAGTATCTGACAATATGCTGAGTCTGTAGATCAGTCAGGTTTAGTTATTATAGATATCAGTGTTAGCAATATTTCCATGTTATTGAAAAGGTCCTAATAGACTGAAACCTCGTTGATCCAGAAAAGAGAGGAAAAATAAACAAACAAACAAACAGGTCATAGGGGCTTTAGAATCTTTGATTACTTGTTGATGATAAGTTTTATTTCTGCAATGAAGAAAATTGCATCTACAATGCTGATTCCACCTATATGCAGACAAGAATTGCATTTAATTGGAAGTCATTTCATCTGAAATTATTCCTAACCTTAGGTCAACAGTTTCATATACTCTGCTTGCTGGAGGGTATGTCTCAGTTGCCTGATTAGATTACATTGCCTAGATACACCTGGGAAGTCAGTGAACACTTAAGCCTCTGGTGTTTAAATTATTTTGCAGAATAATGGACTATAAATAAATATAGCTATTCTTATACTATAAAAGAAAACTGGCAAACTGAGCACATTTTTCTGCATATCTATTCAGAAGAAAAGCAATCTAAGTCAAGATTTCCTCAACATTTTTGTATAGCATTTCTGTTTAAAAATGACAATGGGGGAAAAATGCATGAGGCATTGTAAAATAATGAACAAAACATTCTTTTGGAACATAATTTACGTCTTGGAGGCAGATAGATAGATAGATAGATAGATAGATAGATAGATAGATAGATAGATAGAATGCCATTTACAAAACCAATAAAAGGATTTCACTTCCATAAAGATGGAGAAAACATACTTTTGACTATTTCTTCCATTAAATACAACTAAAACCGCTAGACATTATATATAAAATCAACCTAAGAAGACTTTGAAAAGGAGAAAGTGAAAGGCAGACGGGCTAGGGACCTTGCAAACCAAGGAAAGACACCGTGGTGAGTTCCTTAGGTTCTGTTTTCAGCACATGGTTCCCAGACTTAGTGCTGAAGAAGCCAGCAACCCAGAAATGCTAATGAGAGCAGATGAAAAACCCTTCAAAATTTCTGCTGTCCTTAGTCAAAGGACCAGCAAAAGGACAGCCTAAGGAGACAGAACACTTTTAGACAACAACTGCCAGACTACAGACAAACAGCACAGAAGAAACTGGCTCCCCCTCAATCCGTACCACCAGCGGCTGGGTAGAGAGGCGAGATTTTTCAGCCCTTACAAAGCTATAATGCAGTGCCCCAATGCACCGCCCACTCATGCCCAGCTCATGTCAGAGAGGGCTGCAAACTAAACAGAGAAAAAATACTGAAGGAAATGAGAGAGAAACAAAACCACATCAATTAGGGAAAAACAATTCAAGTGAAAGTGAATTTCTCATTGGAAACCATAGAGGCCAGAAAGTGATACATCATTTTTCAAGCCCTTAAAGAAAAGAACTGGCAATCCAGAGACCTATATCAAGTTAAAATATCCTTCAGGAATGAAAAGGAAATCAAGATATTTTCAGATAAAGAAAACAATGAGAATTTGTTGGCAGCAAACTCACCTCAAAAGTTAAGAAGGAAACTTGGAACATCATGAAGAAATAAAGAAAGATAGGAAAAAGTAGGTACAGGCAAATACAATAGATTTTCCTTCTTTTGAATTTTCTAAATTTTGTTTGGTGATTGAAGTAAAAATTACAGCAATATCTGATGTGGTTCTAAATGTATATAGTAGAAATATTTGAGACAATTGTATTATAAACAAGAAAGCATAAAGGAATGATGAGAGGTAAGGTTTCTACACTTGACTCAAACTAAAATGATAACAAAAATTGATTCTAACATGACAATGTAATACTTGAATGTAGTGTATACATACATTGTATCTGATATAGTGTAATAACTTAAAGCAACCCCAGAAAAGCTATAAAAAGAGATAAACAAAAAAATCCACTATAAATAAATCAAAATGGAATTCTACAAAGTGTTAAAGGAACTCATAGGAAGGCAGTGGGAAAAAAAAGACGGACCAAAGAAATCCACAAAAAATTGAGAAAACAAACAGAAAACAAAAAATTTAAGTGGCATACTTAAGCTCCAATATACAACAATTACATTAAGTGTATATAGTCTAAATGTACCAATCAAAAGAGAAAGTAAGACCGGTAGAATGGAATTAAAACATGACCCAACTACATACTGTTTATAAGAAACTCACTTCAAGTATAACAAAATAGGCAGGTTGAAAGTTAAAGGATGGAAAAAGATAAATTATGCAAACATTAATAAAAAGAAAGCAGGAATGCCTATACTGATATCTCTTTAGAGCAAAGAAAATGACCAGATACAGAGAAAGACTTTATATATTGATAAAAGGGTCAATTCATCAAAAATACTTTACTGTCCTAAATGAGTATGCACTGAACAACTGAGCTGCAAAATATGAGACGAGAAAATAGAACTGAAAGGATAAATAGAAAAATACATAATTAAAGAGATCAACATCTTGATGTCAACAATTGAGAGAAGAACTAGACAGACAATATATAAGGACATGGAAGAAGTCAGTAAGGGCAGGCTGGCAACGTTTTGCTGCTGCTGAGGTGATTAGGTTTGTAATTCGTGGATCCACTCAATCATCTCAGCAGAAGCCAGGAATAGAGATGGGATTGTCCAGGAAATATCTGTAGAGGGTCCTCTTGTGTAATGGTGTGAACCCCTCATGACGTATATGAGAGACCTACAAAGTTTCGAGAATTTTATAACAGGAGAAGCACTGTCAGTTTGGACTGAAAGGGGCAAAGACAGGGAAAAATGAAAGAAGGTTGTGAGAATCCCAAAATTTGACCAGCACGAAACAGTCTCCTAAGACTACTCAGCTGCAAACAAGTGTCACCATTCAAGAAAGGAAGCATCACTCCTAGGGCAGAGCCATCAGCTCAGAGTGGAGTCTCAAGCCACGCAGCATTACTACCAGTCCTTGAAACCTAATGGGATTTTTCTTCCTAGATTTGGAGATTGTTGGAGACCAGTGACCCCTTTTGGAATGAGAATTTCTATAACTGTTGTACTATGTCATTACATGGTATTTTGGAAACAGATAATGTGTTGTCTAGTTTTGCAGATCCACAGATAGAGAGGAATTTTGCCCAAGAAGGGATTGTATCAGGAGTCTTGCTCATATCTGATTTGAATTAACTAGATGATCGGGGAGATTTGATGCACGATAAGGCAATATGAACATGGAGCTGAGAGAGGCTTGCAGATGCTGGCCTTGAAAATGAAAGCCATGCACCCAGAAGCCAAGGAATCCCTGCAGCCACCAGAAGCTGAGGAGGCAAGTAACGGATTGTCCCTTCTGCCCCCAGAAGGGGGCTGACCCTGCCAAGACCTTGATTTCAGTCCAGTGAAACTGATTTCAGACTCCTGCTCTCCAAAATTGTGAGAGAATAAATTTCTGTTGTTTCAAGCCACCAGGTTTGTGGCAATTTGTTATAGCAGCCATAGGGAACTAATACAGATACCAACAACCAACAGAATCCAATCAACATTTATAGAACACCTCACCCAACAAAAGAATACACATTATTTGCAAGTTCCCAAGGGATATGTGCCAAAATAGATCATATCCCAAAACAAACCTCAATAAATCTAAAAAAATTTAAATCATACAGACTGTGTTCATCATCCACGATGGCATTAAATTAGAAATCAATAACACAAAGATAATAGGAAAATTTCCAAACAGTTGGAAACTAGAGAACACAAAAATCACCCCTGGGTGATTCATGGAAATAAAGAATATATTGAAATAAATGTAAAAGAAAATATAAAATATCAAACTTTGAGACACACCTCAAACAGTGTTGAGAGGAAAATTTATGGCACAAATGCACACATCAGGAAAGAGGAAAAGTCTTAAATCAATAATCTAAACTCCCACCTCAAAAACCTAGAAAAAAAGAGCAAAAGAAACCAAAGCAAGCAAAAGGAAGGAAATAATAAAAATAAGAGCTGAGATCAATGAAATTGAAAACAGAGAAAAAAAAATCAATAAAATGAAGAGCTACTTCTTTGAAACATTCAATATAACTGGAAAATCTTTAGCAACTAACAAATAAAGGAGAGAAGACACAAACTGTCAATACCAAGAATAAAACAGGGAGATATCACCACAGATCCTGTAGACATCAAAATGATATTAAAGGAATAATAGGAACAACCCTACACACAAGCATTTGACAACTTAGATAAAATGGACCAAGTCCTCAAAAAGTACAAACTATCACAAATCACTCAAAATGATATAGATAACTCAAATAATCCTATCAGCTATTAAGGAAAATGAATTTGTAATTAATAAAAAAATAAAAAATTTGTAATTAATAAAAAAATTAATAAAAACTACCAAAAAAAAAAAAAAACCCTCCAGGCCCAGATGGCTTTACTAAAGAATTCTACCAAACCTTGAAAGAATTAAGACCAACACTACACAATCTTTTCTAGAAAATACAAAAGGAGGAGATGCTTCCCAAATCATTTTCTGAAGCTTATATTATCCTGATACCAAAATGAGACAAAGATAGTATGAAGAAAGAAAATTACAGATTAATAATCCTAATATAAATGCAAAAATCCTTACAAAATATTAGCAAGTAGAATTCAACTATATATATAGAGAGAGAATTATAAACCATGAAACAATGACATTTATTTCAGGGGTGCAAGCTTGGTTCTATATTTAAAAATTAATGTATTACAATATATTAATGGACTATAGAAGAAAAATTGCATATCAATTGCTGAAGAAAAATTATTTGATGAAATGCAATACTAATCCAGGGTAAAAAGTCTGAGAAACATAGAAATAGAGGGAAACTTTCTCTACTTAATAAGAGCATTTACAAAACACCCTACAACTAACATACTTAATAGTGAAAAACTGCATGCTTTTTCCTAACATTGGGAACAAAGCAAGGATGTCTTCCCTCACCACTCTTAATACTGTTCTGGAAGTTCTAAGCAGTGCAATAAGGCAAGAACAAGAAATAAATGGCATACAGACTGGAAAAAAAAATAAAGCAGTCTCTATTTGCAGATGACTTGATTATCTACACAGAAAATCAAAATGAATTTCCTTAAAACTCCTGGAACTAATAAGAGGGTCCAGTAAATTTGCATCATACAAGATAAACATACAAAACTCAATTTCATTTCTATAAACTAGCAATAAACACATAGATACTGAAACTAAAAATACAATACCATTTACAGGTGCCGAAAAAATGAGAAAATTAGTTGTAAATCTAGCAAAACATGTACAGGAACTGAATGTTTAAAACTACAAAATGCTGATTAAAAAAATCAAAGAAGTTCTAAATAAACGCAGAGGCATACTGTGTTCCTGGATTAGAAGACTTATCGTAGTAAAGAAGTCAATTCTACCCCAAATAGACATATATGATTAATGCAATTTCTATCAAATTCTCAGCAAGAAATTTTAGAGATAAAGACAAGATTATTCTAAACTTATATGGAAAGTCAGAAGAACCAGCATAGCTAAAATAATATTTTAAAAGCAGAATAGATCAGGAAGAATCAGTCTACCCAATTTACAGACATTGTATCTATGGTAATCAAATCTGTGTGGGTTTTCAGAGGGATAGACACAAACTTCAATGGAATAGAACAGAGAATCCAGAAATAGACCCCCACAAATACGCCCAAATGACATTGACAAAGGTTTAAAGAACAATTCAGTGGAGGAAAGATAGTCTTTTCAATGAATGATGCTAAGGCAAGGTGACATCCACACATATGCAAAAAAAAGAGAGAAAAAAGGGGGGAGGATCTTGACCTAAGTCTCACTTCTTATAAAAATATTAACTCAAAGTAAATCATGGACATAAATGTAAAACTGTGAAACTTTTATAAAGAAAAAAAATAGAGAAAATCTCCAGAATTTAGGGCTGCACAAAGTATTCTTATATGTGACATTATCCATGAAAGGAAAAATTGATAAATTGGACTTCATCAAAATTAAGAACTTTTGCTCTGTGAAAGACCTTGTTAAAAGATGGAAACACAAGCTGCAGACTAGGAGAAAACATTAGCACACTACATATTCTATATAGAATATACAAAGCACACTTGAAACATAGTAGTTGAAAAAACAACCAATCCAAGTACAAAATAGGAAAAGACATGAAGAGAATATTCTCGTTCACCAATGAGAATATACAGATATCAAATAAACACATAAAAAGATATTCAGTATCATCAGCCATTAGGAAAATATAAATTAAAACCGTGAAGTATCAGTACTCACTAATCAGAATGGCTAAAATAAAAAGTGCTGACACCACCAATGCTGGCAAGGATATGCAGAATCTGCATCACTCATGTATTGCTGGTGAGAATGTAAAATACAGCCACTCTGGAAAACTGTTGAGCAGTTTCTTATAAAAATAAGCATGTAACTACTATAGGACCCAGGAATTGCAGCCCTAGGCATTTATCCCGTTGAAATGAAAACTTGTATTCATACACGAGCAAAAAAACCCACAAAAATGGATGTGTATAGTTGCTTTAGTCATAATCACACACACACACACAAAAAAGTCCTTCAGTGGGTGAACGACTAAACAAAATATGGTTCATCCATACCATGTAATACTATTCAACAATAAAAAGGAATTAACTATTGATACCTGCAAGAATATGGATTAATCTCTAGAGAATTATGCTAAGTGAAAAAAAAAAAAAGGCGCCAAAGAAAGTAAATCCCTAACGGTTACAAACTATATGGTTCTACTTATACAACATTCTTGAAATGACAGCATTAAAGAAGCAGAGACGATATTGCAGAAATGCCAGGAGGCAGGGAGGGTGTGGGGCAGGAGGGGTTTGAGTGTGGCTATAAAAGAGCAACATGAAGGATCCTCGTTGTGATGGAACTGTTCTGCATCTTGACTGTTTCAACATCAATATCCTGGCTGTGATATTGTACTATGGTTTTACAAGACGATACCATTGGAGTGAACTGGGAGGATACCACCTCACTGATTATTTCTTTTACATTTTATTTACATTACATTATGTACATTACATTTACAATTATTTCTATTACAATTATCTGAAAATTAAAAGTTTAATTTTAAAAAGATGTATACAAAATATTTTAAAAAGCCAATAGAATGTAGAATGGCAGCAAAGTATGCCTGAAACCCCAATATTTATTATTTACTTGTTGGATTCTTTGAGATCTTTTGATTGTATGAGGCAAATATTTAGAGTGGATTTAATTCAGAATTCATTTTGCCTACATAAAGGATATTTTGTTGAAGGTCTACTTAGTCATCGTCTTTTGTAGCTGCTATTAAAAAGCTTAAATTATGTAATTATCAAAACAAAATAAAAGCTAACCAAATATTGGAGGGGAGTTAAATGTTACCAGTTTGGGGGTTGTAGAGAAAATATTTGTATGTTTCTGTACAATTAAGTCTCTCCCAGCAAATTTTACTAAAACTTGGGCCCAGGGCTGAAATTAGACAAGCCTTAGAAGCTAATTTATGACTGATTGGCCAATGAGAACTCCAAAGAGGTTTATGCTCCAGAGGTGTATATTTTCAAAGGGACGTGAGATCCCAGGGCCCTGGAGACATCCCTGGGTTGTGAAGCTGGAGACTCGAGTCTTATCTCCCCCTGAAGAAATTTATTTACATTACAAATCATGAAGACCCAGGATCCTTCTCATTATATTTCTAAGAAGAAATATAAATCTCTAAGAATGGAAAGGGAGATAGCAGCTGCCTCTCAATCCTAATAAATGCACAGATTTATTTTTAGATGGTTCCTTACATTACCAATCTGGTATATTAGGGTAATATCTGTTCTCATCACATCATGCTGGAAGGGTGAATTATGGCACAGGGAAACTGGTGCATTACTTGCTGTGAGTAAATAATAATATGTCTTGTTTCAGAAACCTTGTGCTGGCATTTAGGATAATATTAATAAATATAGATATTAAAAAACCTCAATCTTCTGATTGAAATTTGATTTTATATTGGTCTTTAATTTGATGCTTAGATTTCTGGTAGGTAAAGTAGAAAGGGAATTATGATATTATACACAGTTTTCCTAATTAACAAAAGCAAAAAATAAAATTTTACAGAAATAAAATCATCTGCAGACACAATTTTTCCCTTTGAATTAAAGCAAGTTTGTATTTATATTGAATTAAAGAAATAATTTATATGCAAGTCCTTTTGTAAGAAACATTCGATAATATGAGAGAAAGATCTATAAGTTTTAAAAATAAGCAGAGAAACAATAATACATGGAAGCTTAACTATGTGGAAGCATTTCAATAGAGCATCGGTATAATATTTCACATATTTTTGACTGAATTGTAGGAATACAAATTAGAAAACCTCAGAAAAATAATGAATATTTTAGTATTCATTCTCAAATAAAAGCTTCTGTAAGACTATTATAAAACTGAATTATCAGATATTCATGATTCAATTCTTGATACATATGTATGATAGATATATACTACATAACATCTGAAAAAGGAACGTAATTTACATATCTCATATATTGGAAGTGAGGAAGTCAAGTATATAAATGAATGTATGTTCATCTGTATATGTGAAGTTATGGAACAGTCCATAAGACCACCACGACTTCTGACTCCAATTGCAAATTCAGGAGTTTCCAAGACTGCTCTTAGCTTCAATAATTCTCTGGAAGGGTTCACAGAGCTCACTGAAAACTGTCATCCTCAGGATTATGGTTTTGTTACAGTGAAAGGATACAGATTAAAATTAGTCAACGGAAGAGACCCATGGGCAGAGTCTAGAAGGTTCCAAACATGGACTTTCCAGTTGGCCTCCTGTTCCAGCAACTATGTGTGACAATATGCATGTAGTTTTAGCAAGCAAGGAAGCTCCTCAAGACATGATATCAAGAGTCCTTATTGGGGCTCCATCACATAGACATGGCTAACTGCCCACGTGGCTGACCTCCCTCTCCAGGCTCTCCAGAATGACCCAGAACCCCTGCCAGAAATTACATTGTTTTATCAGGCAGAACATTCCAAGCATTAGTGATTACCTCCCAGGAGCTGAGTGCAAAGGCCAGACCTCTCTTTGGGCAAAGTTAAATTCTTTACTATCTAGTATGTATGTATTTTTATAGATAAAATTCCTGTAAAACTTCAGGTTTCTCAAAGATTGGGGCCATATAGTTTCCAGAGTCTGCCTTGGATTTGCAATAAGTTTAGGACCAGTGTTACCAATACCCTGCTTTAATAATTGAAAAGAGGATTTACACTTTTTTTTTTCTTTTTTGTGAGGAGGACTAGCCCTAAGCTAACATCCAATGCCAATCCTCCGCTGTTTTCTTGAGGAAGATTGGCCCTGGGCTAACATCTGTGCCCATCTTCCTCTACTTTATGTGGGACGCCGCCACAGCATGGCTTAATAAGCGGTGCCTCTGTGCGCGCTGGGGATCCGAAGCGGCGAACCCTGGGCCACCACAGCGGAGCGCGTGCACTTAACTGCTGCGCCACTGGACCGGTCCCAAGATTTACACTTTTCTATCAAATTGAGACCATGTGTTTTAACATAATTCTAACTATTGAGGCTTAAAACCTACACAATCTTTATCAAACTAACTTGGGTGTTTATTTCAGTAAATCTTGCCCAGAAAATAAGTCCATAAACCAATAAATAGCTTTACAATTTGCCTCAGCAAAATCTTGAAAACCAATTTATCCAGGCAAATAAACTGTTTGGTCGTCTGGGCAACAGTTGCTTTATTGGGCAAAAAATTATACACTTAAAACTGCTTACTTTTCATAAAAAAATTAATCACCAATTCCTTTTTCTTACTATGTTCACCAATCCTAAACTTAAACTAAATTATTCCTTTGAAAAATACCTTAGAATGAGAAGAGCAGGAAAAAACCCAAAATTCCAGACACCCAGTGGTCTGCATTTTGACTGGTACAAGAATCCTTCCAAATAAATTCAGATTACAAAGTTATTATTTTTTGTCACCAAAGCAAATAAAAAATATGTGAAAAACTTAAATCTATCTCTCTTTTACATTCCCCAAACAATAAATTGAACCTAATGGTTTTTGCCCCAACATGTCCCTTCCTTTGTCCTATATACAGTCATGTGTTGCTTAAAGACAAGGATGTGTTCTGAGAAATGTTTTGTTAGGCAAACCTCATAGAATGTACTTACACAAACCTAGATGGTAGCCTACTACACACCTAGGCTATATGGTATAGCTTATTGCTCCTAGGCTACAAACCTGTACAGCATGTTATTGTACTGAATACTGTAGACAATTGTAACACAATGTATTTGTATATCTAAACATAGAAAAGGTACAGTAAAAATACAGTATAAAAAATAAAAAAAAAGATTCACCTGTATAGGGCACGTCCCATGAATGGACTTGCAGGACTGGGAATTGCTCTGGGTGAGTCAGTGAGTGAGTGGTGAGTGAATGCAAAGGCCTAGGACCTCACTGTACACCGTTGTAGACTTTACAGACACCTTACACTTAGGCTACACTAAATTTATAAAAAAATATTGTTTTCTTCAGGAATAAATTCTTTTTAGCTTACTGTAACACTTTTACATTATAAACTTTAAAGTTTTTTTAACATTTTAACTCATATAATAACACTTAGCTTAAAACAAATACATTGTACAGCTGTAAGAAATATTTTCTTTATTTATATCCTTATTCCATAAATTTTTTCTCTTTTTAAAATTGTTTATATTTTTTTACTTTTTAAATTTTTGTTGAGGGGCCGGCTCCGTGGCTTAGCAGTTAAGTGCACACGCTCTGCTACTGGCGGCCCGGGTTCGGATCCCGGGTGCACACTGACGCGCCACTTCTCCGGCCATGCTGAGGCCGCGTCCCACATACAGCCACTAGAAGGATGTGCAGCTATGACATACTACTATCTACTGGGGCTTTGGGGAAAAAAAAAAAGGAGGAGGATTGGCAATAGATATTAGCTCAGAGCCAGTCTTCCTCAGCAAAAAGAGGAGGATTAGCATGGATGTTAGCTCAGGGCTGATCTTCCTCACACACACACAAAAAAATAATAAATAAATAAATTTTTGTTGAAAACTAAGACACAAACACACACATTAGCCTAGGCCTACACAGGTCAGGATCATCAATATCACTGTCTTCCTCCTCCACATCCTGGTCCACTGGAAGGTCTTCAGGGGCAAAAACACACATGGAGCTGTCATCTCCTATGATAACAGTGCCTTCTTCTAGAATACTCCTGAAGGACCTGCCTGAGGCTCTTCTTGAGGAGCTGTAAGTCTTTTCAGAAAATGTCCACAGAGGTTTGCTGGGTTTGTTTCTTCTCTTCATGATAGATTTACTTGTAGGCAGAAAATACACCATGAACATTTCCCTCTGTTAATAAAAAACCTTTCAGTGTTGGGGTCCTTGTTTTCAAACTTTTTAAGGAGCTCGTTGAGATCTGAAAAAGCTTCTGCTAAATGTTTCACTGTGAATTTTCTTGGGAGTTCATCCTCTTTCTCTCCTCCTGCAGTTTCCTTTTCTCTCGCCTCTTCTTCAGCCATACATTCCTGTTTCAGTTCTAACAAGTCCTCATTAGTCAATTCCTCAGGAACCACCTCTAGGAGCTCCACAGTGTCATCCTCATCCATACCCAGGTTAAAGTTTGCCACCTTAACCACAGCCTTGTTGGTTTTTACAACCTCCTCATCCTTGGCAAATCCTTTGAAGTCATGAACATTTTGAGTGTCTTCTTCCAGAAACCATTCACACACTCCTTGGTGACATCACTCCAAGCCCAAGCAAGGCTCTTGATGCAGTCGCACATGTTACAGTCTTCCCAGAATTGCATCAGTGTTTCTCAGTGTCTTCCTCAGTTGCAGCAATAGCCTGGGCAAAGGTTCTCCTCAGATAGTAGTTGTTAAAAGCTGCTATAATTCCTTCACCCATTAGTTGGGTCAAAGAGGTGGTGTTTGGAGGGAGAAACACCACTTTGATATTGAAATGAAAATCACCAATAAAAAGAGGATGTCCAGGAGCATTAGCCACAGTAAGCAAAATCTTGAAACATATGTTATTCTCCAAACAGTTCTCCATTTCACTGGCATAACAATTCAGGAGGACATCTTGAAAAAGAAGCTGGGTCATCCTCGACTTCTTATTGCTCCTGTAGAACACGCACTGGCAGTGTGTGCTTATTGAGATCCTTGAAGGCCCTGGGGTTCTCACTGTGCCAGATCACAAAGGGTTTCAATTTGTAGCCTGCAACATTGCCCCCAAGCAAGACTGGTATCTTATCTGTAAAAGCCTTGAATAAGATATTGACTTGGTCTCCTTATGGATGAAAGTCCTTTCAGGCATCTGTTTCCAGAATAGCGAGGTTTCCTCCTTATTGAATGTTTGCTCTGGCAAGTAATTTTCCTCCACAATCAGCTTGTCTAGAGTTTCCACAAATTCCTCAGCTGCCTTCGCATCAGCACTTGCAGAATCACCACTCACTTTCACATAAGGTGATGAATAATGATTATTGTTTATAGTTTAAACAATTGTTTAAACCACCAAGAGCTAGCAATAAATTCAATATTGTAGTCAGGTCCAGCCTTTTCTTTCAACATCACAAACAATATTTTTGCTTTGGCAGCGATTGTCATAGTGCTAAGAGGGATATGCATCTGTGTCTGGTCTTTAACTCAGGTCATTAGAAGTTTCTCCAAGTCTGATATAGGCCCTTCTTGAATCTTTGTTAGTCTCATTGCTTCAATGAAGCAGATCCTTTAACAGCTTCTGTCACTTTGTTTTTGTTCTTCAAGATCATAGCTATGGTGGAGTGGGACATACCTGACTGTGAGCAATAACCATTGCTGATTTTCCACCTTCATAGTCCTTAATCACTTTTAATTTCATTTTCAGGTCAATCACTTGATATGGCCTCTTATTGGCAACATTAGTAGTAGTGGATTTTGTACGTTTACGGGCCATGATGAATAAAACATTATGAGATTAAATTAAGCACAAGAGAAAATGATGCAATCAATAGATGCGGTAAACACGAGTTGTATGAGGCTGCTGCTGGCATAACGCGGCATACTGTTTTACAGTAAACTTTTTTATAAGTAGAAAGAGTACACTCTAAAATAACGATAAAAAGTATAGTCTAGTAAATACGTAAACCAGTAACATAGCCATTTATTATCATTACCAAGTATTATGTACTGTACATAATTGTATATGCTATACTTGTATACAACTAGCAGCGCAGTAGGTTTGTTTACACCAGCATCACTACAAACACATGAGGAATGTGTTGCACTATGACATTATGACAGCTATGGCATCACTAGGCGATAGGAATTTTTCAGCTCCATTATAATCTTATGTGACCGCTGTTATACATGCAGTCCATCATCGACCGAAATGGTCATGCTATGCATGACTGTACTTCCATCAGTCTGCTTCTATCTTTCCATCTGACTAATTTACCCACCATGCTGACTACCCAGAAACTCCCATTGCTGAATTTCCTGTTAAAGTTGAGCCATAATTAGAATAGAGCAAGCCCTTGATAGCTTGTTTCAAGCCCTGGTCTTGGTAATAGGTGAGAGCTATTTTTAACATCCTGAAACCTAGAAAGATGAACAAAAATTTATAGAAGAATTTAGAAAAGTTCCAAGAATGTAATCCAGGAATCACATGCAAACAATGGCTGGCAAATGCAGAGGAGAAAGATCCTAAGGTTAATTTAAGAAACCACATTTTGCATAGGGAACTAGAGTGGTTTTAAAAAGCTGAAAATGCTAGATAATATCTTTGGAGCCTATCTACATCTTTCTTGTGAAAATAAATTATACTTGAATACAGCCCTGCAAGCAAAGAGAAGATGAATCTTGAGAAGACTTCAGGAACAGGTGCTTTAGCTCTTTTATGCAATGATCAGGTGTACACCCTGAAACAGATGTGCCCAATCTTTCTCTTCATGTTTGGTGACAAGCCTTAAGCCAGAAATAGGAAATTTAAAATCCAGCAAAATCTAGAGTGGGAAAGGGTCCTATTTCCAGATCTCCAACTACTTTCTGAACATTTTGAAAGAGGCTTGGAATAAAAGCAGTAGAATAAGACCCGGGAAAAACTGCTATTGAAGGCCTTACAACAAAATAACTAGCTGCTCCCGCCCAGACATTACATACCAGGGAATAGAGCCTTTTGAGAAAAAGACACCTGCAGAAATGGGAAGCAGAAGACAACATTGCATAAACAACTGTCCTGTGTTCACCTAGAAACTGAAGAAGAAATAAAATTTGGCAGCTGATCAATGAAGGTGTTCTAAGTGGGAACCAGGTGCCCAATTTCCTAATTTATTCTTAAACAATCATGGAGATGTTTGTCTAAGTATTAAATGACAACTCTACATAATTTTGATAAATACAGGCATGAAATATGAACCTAAACACCTATCAGTTTTACACAAACTCTGCTTCAGAGTCTGTTTCTGATAACCACAGACAGTTCCCGCACCTCAGCCTACAACCTTCACATTGCTGGCCCTTTACAAGAGAGTCAATATCTACTTTTCTTTTCTTTTTCTGGACAGCATGACGGTATATTGGGTCTGTTACGTCCCCAGAGTTTACCTAGGCACTGTCTTACTTTTCGAAAGCCTTCAGCCAGGACCCTGTGGACCCTTAGATTTCCCTGAAATTCTAGTCTTATCCAAATATGCAAATGACCCTTGGTGTGTTCTAAATATAAGATGAGCTCTAAGACTGATCACAACTATCTACCTGCTATTTTCGCTCAGAAAGAATATTAAACTTCCAAATTCATGTTTTAATGTTATCAAAAGAGATGAATCCCTAGGAAATTATTTACTCCTAGGAAGTAAATTCTTATATACCTTTCTTCCTCACACATTTACACCCAACTCTCCTTTTACTACCAAAAGAAAGGGAAACTCACAGGCACCCTAACATCTTTCTGACAGCTGTCCATATTCCAAGTACATTTATTAAAAATCCCTTCCATACAAAACCTTGTGTTTTGAGGAGCTGTACTCTATGACAAGAACAGGAAAATATCAGGCAGCATACAACACAACAAATCTGAACTCACCCTTAGAATATGTCTCCTTACCACATTCATTCTTTTGTTGAGATTGCAGAGCTCATGTCATTCACCAAGCTTGCTGAGGATCTAGAAATAAGAGAGCTAATACATTTACTGATGGCAGAAATGCTTTCGGGGTAGTCTATGATTTGAAATATTATAGAAACCATGAGATTTCTTGATCTCAGAAGAAGCTTCTTTAAGAATGACCAACAGATTAAAGACATTTTAAGTGTTCTGTTGCCTGTATCTGTAAAGGTAAAGGTCCATCTAAAGAGGAGTAACAGCCAGGAAGTGCCTTCGCTGGTCTTTATACCGGATAGGCGGCAATTACTAAGACCTTGCCTGGGAAGACTCCAAAGTGCCCTTTGGAGAGTTTCAAAGAAGCCATTATGGTTCAGCCATTTTCTCCAGAGTCAGAAAAGAGATATTTGGAAAAATATCGTTGTAATTAACATGAGGATAATCTCTGAGACTTTTAGGACAGTATTTGATGACAGCACAGGGCATCAAAGGGAATTTTGCAAAAAATTCACATCAAATGACCCACCACAGCCAAAACAAATTGCAAGACACTCAATATCAGCAGAAAATCTACAAAAATAGCTGAGGATGTCCATGGTGAATGTCTCATATATCACCAATATAATCTTGGTAAAACTGTAAAGCTGTAACATGGAAAAAGCCCAAGATGCAGGATTCTTTTAAATATCTCCAAATAGATTTCATATAACTAGCCCCAGGATGAATTTTGAAAAAAAAATTCCTGATTATCATTTCATTCTTCTCAAGATGGAATGAAGCTTTACTTTGCTGGATGGCTACAGCTATGTTGGTAGCAAAAATATTGTTAGATTTTTTTATTATGGTAAAAAAACACATAACATTCTATTTGCCATCATAATAACAATTTTTAAGTGTCCAGTTCAATAGTGTTAAGTATATTCACATTATTATGCAATACATCTCTAGAACTTTTTCATCTTGCAACACTGAAACTCTTTACCCTTTAAACACTAATGCTCCCTTCCTCCAGCCCTTGGTAAACACCTTTATACCTTCTGTTTCTTTGATTTTGACCACTGTACATACTTCATATGAATGGACTCATAAAGTATTTGCCCTTTTGTGACTGGCTTATTTCACTTAACCTATTGCCCTTGAGGTTCAACCATGTTGTAGCATGTGACAGAATTTCTTTCTTTTTTAAGGCTGCATAATATTCCATTATGTATCTAGCACATTTCTTTATCCATTCACCTGTTGATGGACATTTGGATCACTCCCTCCTCTTAGCTATTGTGAATAATGCTGCAATAAACATGGCTATGCAAATATCTCTTTCAGATCTTGCTATGAGTTTTTTTGGATATATACTCAGATGTTGGTTTGTTGGATTGTATGGTAGTTCTATTTTTAATTTTTTAGGAGCCTTCAAGCTCCTCACTAGTTATAGGTCTGTTCAGATTGTGTATTTCTTCGTGATTCGGCCTTGGTAGGTTGTATGTTTCTAGGAATTGATCCATTTATTCTAGGTTACCCAATTGATGTATAACTGTTCAAAGTAGTCTTTTATAATTCTTTTTATTTCTGTGATATCAGTTGTAATGTCTCCTCTCTCATTTATAATTTAAATTATTTGAGCCTTCTCTTTTTCTTTCTTAGTCTAGTTAAGAGTTTGTCCATTTTGTTGATCTTTTCCAATAACCAACTCTTGGTTTTATTGATTTTTTTCTATTGTTTTCCCATTCTCTATTTTATTTATCTCTGGTATAATCTTTATTATTTCCCTCCTTCTGCTGACATTGGGTTTAGTTTGTTCTTCTTCTAGTTCCTTAAGGTATAAGGTTAGATTGTTTATTTGAGATCTTTCTTATTTTTAATGTAAGTTTTTACTGTTATAAATTTCCCTCTTAGTATAGCTTTTGGTGTATCTCATCAGTTTTGGTATTTTGTGTTTCCATTTTCATTTGTTTCCAGATATTTTTTGAATTCTCTTGTGATTTCTTCTTTGACCCATTGGTTGTTTAAGAGCAGATTTTAAAATTTCCACATATTTGTGGATTTTCCTGTTTTCCTTCTGCTATTGACTTCTAGTTTAATACCATTGTGGTCAGAGAAAATAATTTGTATAATTTCAATCATCTTAAATTTGTTAAGACACGTTTTTGTTGCCTAACGTGGTTTATCTTATATATTTACCTTTACCAGGGAATTTCATATTTTTGTGTTGCTGTTTATCACCTTTTCCCTTCAACTTACAGGATTCTTAGCACAGTTTGATTAAGTGTTTTGGTGTAGCTCTTTCTAGATTAATCATATTGGAGTTTTTTAAGCTTCTTGAATCTATGTGCCCATTTCTCTCCTTAGATTTGGAAAATTTTAGGTCATTATTTTTTCTAATAAATTTTCTGCCCCTTTCTGTCTTACTTCTCTTTCTAGGGCTCTCATAATGCATATATTGTTCCACTCCCTGGTGTCCCATAAGTCCCTTAGACTCTCTTAATGTGTTTTCATTCTTTTTTCTTTTTGTTCCTCTGCCTTGGTAATTTTGAAAGTCCTATGATGTTTTTCTTTTGCCTGGTCAAGTCTGCTTTTCTGCCCTGTCAGTGAATTTTTCAACTGAGTTATTATATTCTTCAGTTCCAGATATTGTTATTTTTAAGATTTTCTATCTCTTTGTTGATATTCTCATTTTGTTCATGTACCATTTTCATGATTTTATTTAGTTGTCTATCTGTTCTCTCTTTTAATTCATTGAGGATCCTTAGTTTTGAATTCTCTGGTAATTCATTTATCTTTAGGTTTGGTTTCTGGAGATTTAGTATATTCCTTTAAATGTGTCATAGTTTTCTGTTTCTTTGTATATCTTGTTATTTTTTGTTGTTGGGATTTCAGAATTTGAAGAATCAACTAACTCTCCCAGATTTTGTGATTTGGTTTCCTACAGCGAGGACTTTCTCTGCTTATCACTATTAGGGATTTGAAGGCCCACCAAACCTTTTCTGTGTATGCACCCTCTCTGGGTTTCTGTGTGTAATCTTCTATTTGAAGAAGTTTGCCAGTTTATACTCAGGAGCTGCCCCTGGTGTCTGGCTGCAATACTGTGGCCTCTCTGGTGCTGTAGTAAATCACCATCCTGGGGTTCCATCTAGTATTCATCTATGGTACTGCAGACTCAGGTGCGTGGTTGATGTTTTTGTTCTCAGAGATCCCCAATCTAGTGCCCAGTTCCCATCTGAATTTGGATATACTTATCCAAGACATGTCCAAATGCATATCCAAGACAGTCAGTGGTTCCCTTGAGCAGCCCCCCTAATGTCAGTTGGATGTATATTCTACTCTTTTCCCACACCAGGGAGAAGGTGTGAATTGGAGATTTTCTCTTAAATGTGCTGCAGGCCATACAGGGTTGAAGGATGGGAGTCTAATGAGAGAGAGTGGAGGGTGTCATGAATTTCCTCCTGGGGATTTGATGTAATTGGCTTTACTCTCACCTGGGGTGCAAGAATCTTTTAATTGGTTTCTGAATTTCTCACAGAGGTATTTTGTCATTTTGTTATTAAATCCATGCCTCCACGCAGGGGATGAGGGTCTAGGGCTTCATGTTCACCCATCTTGCTGATACCACACCTAGATTTTGAGTTCTCAACTTGGGAATTCTAACCTATCACTCTAATGACAAGGGCAACCATTTTGTTGACTGTGTGAAAGAACTCTGCAAAGCCTTGTCATTTATGCAGATATTTTATTGTTCCTTCATCTCCGTTTTCAGAAGTAGAGAGAGCTACTGACATTTTTAAATTCACACTGTCTAAACAATCTGACTCTCTTGGGCTTCCTTAACCAGTTCTGTTACCTCTGACCTGTATGACCTCCAGCAATCATTGATACTCACGATAAAACTTATTAAGGGTTATTCTATGATGTTGGGTATTTTTCCCCCAGTTTTGGACTTTACATTAGTTCAAGATGACGTCACAAAGTTCTAGAAGGACTAATGAAGTATACTTGGCCATATCGCTTCTGGGTACAATCTGCCTGTCCTCAGGATCCTTCCAAGTAGTCTCCACCAGCTCAAAACCCGAGGACTTCATTTTTGGAAAAGACATCAAAGAAAAATATCTTAGAATCACATAAAAAAAGACTTTATTATATATACTTTTAACCACCAGTTAATGACCAGGGAGTAGGGCCCTGGATGTATGACTCCCAACTGAAAAGTCACACAAGTTTTCGCTCTTCATCATTGGTGTCTCCATTCTTATGAGAGATTTAAAACTATAGAGTCTCAAAAGTTCTCCATAAATAGAAGATATTGGAAGAAAGAGAGCTATCCCAAGATCATAAAACCAAGCTGATGACAATGTGAGGTACATGGCTTCCACCTAAGTCACTGGATCAAGATCTTGCCTTTCTTTTTTGTTTAGGTTCTGTATCATTTTTGCTTGTTTGGTTTTGGTTTTCTATTGTTTTATTTTTCAGTGCACATTCTACTTTGCCTTCTTTCATGCCACTTTCTGTCACTTAAAGGTGGAAATTTTTCTTTCACACTAGTTTTTTTTCCTATTTCTATGGGTACAATTGCTTATTTTTTGGTATGATAGCAATAGCTGGTTAAAAATGATCCATTCAATAAAGAAATGCTCAGAAAATTACTGGGTTCTGTGTATGTTCCCATTTCACCTAGGAGACTTCTGTTAGACCCTATACCGTTGTCAGAAGGATCAAAATACTCATCCTGAGACAAAACATGGAAAAATAGCCTTACTAAGTTTTTGAAAGTCACTATCATTATAGATATGACAAAGACAGGCTTAATGTACTTTATGATGTGATCCACACAGAGCAGAAAAAATGATTAGTGAGAATACGCACCCAAAGACCCAAGATAGGTACAACCTGTGCAGTAATATCCGTGTTCATGTGACTGTGCCATGAAGAAACTTTAACAGGCAATACTCAGCCAAATAGCACAGTGTGTCCTGTTCTTTAGCTGAGGGTAGGGTTGGGGAGAAGGTGGGTGGAAATTATCTCCTTTTCAGAAAACAAAAATAAAGTACAAGTTGCTCAACAATCCCATTGCAACACTTTGGAAGGAATATTCTCCGACGGCAGCTTCTAATTTGTAGTACTGCATTTGTGGAGCTAAGGCACACTTGGTTTCCTAGTAAAATGTTCTGGAACATATTGCCTCAAGTACTGACCTATTGCCTATTGTGTACCTGCTACCTTGGAGTACTACCTCAGGTTTATCTCACAGGGCCAGTTATAACTCTAGGGCCCCTTAAGGGATCCTCACCTATTTTCACTACCATGCATTGCAAATGGAGTCATTTAGATGATTAGCCATGGGGAAAAATTATATTCTAGTTCAAGGAAAATCTAACAAATTAGTGGTCAATGTGTTCAGCCTGTTCACAAATAAAGAATTTTAGACAGCCATTTTCTGTTCCAATGCTGCCTCACTTCAAGATATGAAAAAACTTCAAAAGATTAGGGGGATTATTCATGCCATGAGAAAAAGAATTATCCAGTCATGGGCAGCTCCACCAAGACTACTGACTTACTGAAGAGAACAGTAGGCAGAAATGGACAAGTAGTTACGTATAATAGAGCCATCATCTGTCATCTTTCAATCCGCCAAGGGAGTTCTTGTGCTGTCATTGGTGAAGAATGTTGTACATATATTCCTAAAGACTTTTCTAAAAACTTTAAAATTTCCTAACGGATTTTAGATAGAAATATTGAAATGAGAAAAATGGGTGACTTCTCAAATAAAATGGTGCAAAAGCAGATTTCTCCTGGCTTGCCTTCGACCTATGCTGATTGATGAGATTTGTGAAATGAGGGACCTGGCTCAGGAGGGTACTCTAGTTCCTATTACTATACTCTGGGTAGCTTGTGTGCTCATTACCATGTACAAGGGTGTGAGCTCCAGAATCTTAAATTTTGTGATACAGCTATTGTCTTGCCAACTGACCCAACAAATAATTGTTCAGCACTGAATGTGAAAAACTGAAGCCCATATCAGTTGAAAGAGCTACAACTTAAAACTTTTTTCCAGTTAAATATGCAAAATATCTTTTTATCCCATATATCATAATCAGTTTCCATGTTGCTACATAATTATGGTTATTTTAATGACAGTATAATTTCCCATGAAGTTAATAAGCATAATTTGTCTAAACATTCAGCTATTGTTGGATGTTAGGTTGCTACCAGGTTTTTTCTATCATAAATGATGCCATAATGAACATCTTCATAAATTTTGAAAATACTAGGTTAAAGGATAAAAGAGTGTAAACCCAAACCTATATACAGCATCCTTTGTTTGTGAAGCAATATAAAATACTATTTCTGTATGAAAACTTTTATGCTGAATGAAGCTAGTTCGTTGCTTATTCTTTTTTGTTATGGTAATATATACATAACATAAAACTTACCTTTTTAACCATTTTTAAATATACAACTCAGTGGCATTAATTATGTTGACAATATTGTGGAACACTCAACACTATCTATTTACAAAACTTTTCCGTCACCCCAAACAGAAACTCTGTGCCATTAAGCAGTCACTCCCCATCTCCCCTTCCCCCTAGTTCCAGGCAGCCTCCAACCTTCTTTCTGTCTCTATGAATTTGCGTACTCTAGATATTTCATATAAGTGGAATTGTACCATATTTGTCCTTCTATGACTGGTTTATTTCACTTAGCATAATGCTTTCACGGTTCATCCATTTTGTAGTATGTGTCAGAACTTCATTCCTTTTTATGGCCTAGTAATATTCCATTGTATGAATATACAACATTTTGTTCATCTGTTGATGGACATTTGGGTTGTTTACATCTTTTGGCTATTATGAAGCAATGACCATTGGCATGAAAGTAGCTGTTTGAGTCCCTGACTTAAGTTCTTTTGGATATATACCCAAGAGTCAAATTGCTGAGTTATATGGTAATTCTGTTTAGCTTTTGAGGAACCACCAAACTTTTCCACAGCTGCTGCACCATTTTACATTCCCACAAGCAATACACGATGGTTCCAATTTCTCCACGTTCTTGTCAATACTTGTTATTTTCCAATTGTCTTTTTTTTTAATAGCCACCCTAGTAGATGTGAAATGGTTGATTATTCTTTTAAGTATACTTCTGAACATAGTATGTTTCTTGAAATGAGCAATAACTTCTATCACAATCTGAGCAGAAAGCAGCAGCAACAGCAGTGACATGATCATAATTATTTAGTTTTCTAATAATGCAAATATAAAAAAAAAATGACTCCAGTACTTTTGACAAAAAGAGACATACTCATTTAAAAAAAACCAAACAATAAATTCAGTAAATGCCAAAGAATATAAAAGATCACCCCAAATTCCATCACCCTAAAATAACTATTATTACAATTAAGAACTTCAGTTCAGACATTTTTCAGGTGAGTACATGGGTAAAGGGCTTGACACTTTATCAAATGGTAAGGCACATGTGGTATTTTCATTTAAAAGGTAAAACTATACATTACCTGGATTTAACGTTAAAAAACTGAAATGAAACTAAAATAACTACTAAAGCTGAGATGAATACTATTTTAACACAAGAGGTATTAGTTCTTAAAAGATGTCTCTAAAATTAAAGTTAGTGAAAGACATTAAAAGGTGGGAGTTGTGATGTTTTCAACCCCATGTTTCAATTTTAGACATACCACTTCAAACTTGGTATGCCATCTCAACACCTCAAAGCACAGTGCAGATCTGGACTGATCATGCCTCCAGGCAGAAGTGTTCTGTACTCCTGCTCTAGGAGTACTTGGCTATTGACAATTGGGTATAGGTCTGTTTCTAGACTCTATCATGTTCCGTTTTTTTATTAATTGACCTAGAGTTGTACTAATAGCATACTTACTGAAAAGCCACTGTACTGTCACAGTCTGGTTTGTTATCTGCTTTTTTCTTGATTAGTTTTTCAAAGTGTTCATCATTTTAGTAATATTTTTGAAGAACCAGCTTTTGGCTTTACTAAATTTTTTGTTCAAGCTTTTTTTTTACTTTTTTTTCCTTTGTTTCTTTGCTTATTTTTTCTTTTACCTTTCTATAATTTCATTCTTCTGTATTTTTTCAGTTTAAGAGGGAGCATTAGAACTTTGATTTTCAGGTTTTTTATATTTCAACATCATTTATAAAAAAATGTATATAATTCACCTCCATCTTTCAAAATTATTTAATTCTGATAATAATTATTGTTATTGTTTTTTTCTTTCAACATTTAAAGTGTCTTTCCTTTGACATTTGACAGCCATAGTTTCTGTCAAAAAGTGAGCCATGAACAGACATTTCTCCAAAGAAGATATACAGATGGCCAACAGGAACATGAAAAGATGTTCAACATCATTAACTATCAGGGAAATGCAAATCAAAACTACAATGAGATATTACCTCACTCCCATCAAAATGGCTATAATTAACAAGACAGGAGACAACAAGTGTTGGAGAGGATGTGGAGAGAGGGAAACTCTCATACACTGCTGGTGGGAGTGCAAACTGGTGCAGTCACTATGGAAAACAGTATGGAGATTCCTCAAAAAATTAAGAATAGAACTACCATATGATCCAGCTGTTCTACTGCTGGGTATTTATCCAAAGAACATGAAAACATGGACGCATAAAGGTACATGAAGCCCTGTGTTCATTGCAACATTATTCACAATAGCTCAGACTTGGAAGCAACCTAGGTGCCCATCAAGGGATGAATGGATAAAGAAGATGCAGTATATAAACATAATGGAATACTACTCAGCCATAAGAAATGATGAAATCTGGCCATTTGTGAGAACATGGGTGGACCTTGAGGGTATTATGTGAAGTGAAACATGTCAGATGGAGAAAGTCAAATACCATATCATCTCACTCATAAGTAGAAGATAAAAACAACAACAAACAATCACATAGAGACAGAGATTGGATTGGTGGTTACCAGAGGGGAAGGGAAGGATGGTGAAAGGGATGATTAGGTACATGTGTGTGGTTATGGATTGTAATTAGTCTTTGGGTGGTGAACATGATGTAATCAGAAATATAATGACGTACATCTGAAATTTATATAATGTTATAAACCAATGTTACTGCAATAAAAAAGAAGGAAGGGAGGGAGGGAGGAAAGATGGAAGGAAGGAAGGAAGGAAGGAAGGAAGGAAGGAAGGAAGGAAGGAAGGAAGGAAGGAAGGAAGGAAGGAAGGAAGGGAAGAAGGAAAACTGAGCCAAAGACTTAATGTTTTTGTAAAAGTGTTGTGTCTTTTTTTCTTTGACTACTTTAAAGATTTTGTCATTATTTTTGGTTTTAGAAGTTCAACTATCTTATATTTGTGTGTGATTTGTTTTGTATTTTTTCTTTATGGAGCAGTTAAGCTTCCTGATTCTGTAGGTTAAAGTCTCTCCTCAGTTCTGGACATTCATGAGACACTATCACTTCGAGTATTGCTTCCACCTCCATCTCACCCCCCTCTCATTCTGGGATTCCAGTTAGACTTTGTCTTTTGCCTGTATTCCACAGCTCTGGTACACTTGTTTCTGCATCTTTTTTTCTTTCAATTTTTTTAGTTCATCTCTTCAGCTTTTTCACAATTTTCTATTCTGTAGTCTTTCAGATGAACAATTCTATATTCTGCTATTAAACACACTCAAGGATTTCTTCATTTTAGATCTTTTAGAATTCTATGTTAGATTCTAAATCTTTGTTTAAATTCACCAATTCTTCATATATTTAGTCCATATTTTCCTCTGTTTTCTTGAAAAGAATCATAATTATTTTTAAAGTCTATGGTTAATAACAATTATATCTGAATCACCTTGGGCTCTGTTTTTTTTTTCCTTCTGCTTTTTGGACACTTCTTCTATATTTTAGTGTGCTTCATTTTTATTTTCATCTTTTCTTTTATTTTTTGTAATAAACTTATAGATATATGAAAGATTTAATGCACAAACTTATTGAACCAGATAGGTTCTGCCTAAATCTCATGTAAATAAATCTGCCATATCTCTCTTTAAAATTCAAGAAATGCACATACTTTTAAAAAGAAAATAAATAATCTAAACTGAGATGCCTATAACTCAATTGCTAAGAATTTTGGGATTCTCAAGAATGCATATTATTTTATTTGGACATTTATTTATATCTTTTTTGAAATAATTTCTCACTTTCAGAAAAGTCAGAATAATACACAAAATAATCCCATATACTCTTTGCCCAGGTTCAACAAGTTATAACATGTTCCTTTACTCCTTAATACTTTATTTTGTGTATTTCCTAAGAACAAAGTATTTCATTTAAATAACAGCACTATAGTTTTTATTTTTAGAAAACTTAACATTGACACAATGCTTTAACTCACAGTATATTGAAATTCATCATATTTCACAATAATATCCTATAAAGGACTTTTTTGTTTGCTTTTCCTATAAAGGATGCAGTCAGGAAAAGATTTGTTTGCCATGTTTGTTTGGTCTCCTTTAATCTGGAAGCTTTCCTCAGTCTTTCAATGTCTTTCTTGGCACATGCCGTGCCAGTTGTTTCAATTTGGGGTTGGTTGTTTTCTAACTTTCTTCCTCATTATTTGTTTCAGGCTATCTATTTTTAGCTACAACAATATAAAATTGATTATTCCTTCTCAGAGTATCACATTTTCAGGCACAAGTTACCTGTTTGTCCATTATTGGTTATGTTAATTTTGATCATTTAGATAAAGTGTGTTTTGGTTTCTCTACATTATAGTTGCTATAGTTTCTTTTGAAGTTATTAAGTAATTTGTGAGGAGACATTTAAGGCTCTGTTCGAGATAGTTATAAAATTCTAATATATATATTACAGTTACATTAGCTGAGATTGTTCCCAGGATATTTTTCAGAAATTTTCTGATCAGTGGCTATAACACTAAACCTAGGCTCATGGCATAGCTTAAAAGTGTTATATAAATTACTGAACCACAAAAAAAAAGTAGTTCAATTATTTAAAAAAGTAAAGTGGTAAAATTTGACTACTCAGTTTATTTAATGCATAACAGATAGTGGTTTTCAAGTTCTATATTTTGAAGTATTAAAAAAGTTTTAGGAAATCAATGCAATTTCAGAGTGTTAACCAGACTTTTTAACTTGTCACGTTTCATTTATATTTTAGCAATAGCAAAATTACTCACATGCTTGGTAAAAACAAAAACAACAAAAAAGCTTTAGTACTTCATTATCTGTGAAGTAATTTGTTTCTAAAACCCATACCTTCTTAACTCTGCTGTATGATAAGCAACTATTATTTTTGGCTTACAGCAATTACATTTATTTATTTATTTATTTATTTATTTATTTTTTGCTGAGGATGATTTGCCCTAAGCTAACATCTGTTACCAATCTTCCTCTTTTTTTTTTTGTTTTTTCTGCTTGAGGAAGATCAGCCCTGAGCTAACATCTGTGCCAATTTTCGTCTATTTTGTATGTGGGAAGCTGCCACAGCATGGCTGATGAGTGGTGTAGGTCCACACCCAGGATTCAAACCTGCAAACCCAGGCCACTGAAGTAGAGCATGCCGAATTTACTCACCACACTATGGGGCCCACCCCTGGCATTTATTTTTTGATATGAACATATTTAAAGAGTCACAGATAGAAGACACAGAATTTTGTTATTATCTGATTAGCAATATAATTATTAAAAATATATGCTTAATTTTAAAAAGTTAAACTCAAATACAAAGTTTTAAATGTTAGGAAATTTAAACCTATGCCTTTTTATAAAGCCTAGTTTTAGAAATTAGTAATATTCCCTAAATACAAAGTAATTTACAAATATATTTCTGCAGACATCATCACGGTATAAAGAATACTTAAATTGACTTTGATAAGAAAGAAGAAGATGTTCTTGACGAAGCTGCAGTTAGTATATCAATAATATTAAAGATATAGTAAAAAAGAATCATAGGATTTACATTATATAGGAATCAATATCATGGTTTATCTTAACATGAAGACTTCATACAACGTGCAATTCTTACTTTCTTTTCTATGAAATATGAAAGGCCACATTTTGCAATTCATTGAAAATGCATTCTGCCTATGTCTCTATATAAGAATAGAAATGTAAAATATACTGTTATCATAGGATCATTTCTAATAGAATTTCTATTAATATATTGATAAAAATATTTCGGGGATTCAATTCTGAAAGTCTTGGGGAAAATATAATGTTACCAGATTACAGTTATTAATAATTGCTAAATATTAGAGTTAAAAAAGATTTTTCTAAAGTATATTAAACTGCCATTAGTGTAGTATGATATTTTCCTTTGGTGGGGGCATTTTTATGTCAAACAACTTTTTTTTTTTTTTTTTTTTGCTAACGAAGATCCACCCTGAGCTAACAACTGTTGCCAATCTTCCTCTTTTCATTTGAGGAAGATTCACCCTGAGCTAACATCTGTGCCAATCTTCCTCTATTTTTTGTTTGTGGGTCGTGGCCACAGTACGGCTGTTGGCGAGTGGTGTAGGTCCGCACCCAGGAACTGAACCCCAGGCCACCAAAGCAGAGTGCACTGAACTTAACCACTAGGCCATGGGGCCAGCCCCAATATAAAATAACTTTTAATGAAAATAGAAAAATATAGAAGAAGAACCTGGGAAAAAAATCCTACCTAATGATTGAAAAGTTACATTGTTTATTACATTTTCTTCAATTATTTAAAATATGTATTTCTACCAGTTGGTCAATAACTGGTGACCAGGTGGTCAGAAGCTCAAAGAAAGAGGCTAGATAGAAGATGACCATGCACTTAGTGAATAGGCCAAACAAAAGAGACCCTAGGATAAGACAATCTCACACTTGAGGTTCAGGAAATAATACAAAGATGAATTGTCGCTCTCCATAGCTCCAGATGTCTCTAAACTCCTCAGCAGAGTAAATGACATAGATAATAATATGAGTCATTATCACCGAGTTTTGGTAATAATGTTCAATTATACCTGAAGGGGACTCCAAAATAAGTCACTTGCACACTTTTTAAGTAAATAGCAATCTTATCTATGTCTTCTTTTTAGAATAAATAATTGAAACTGGGAAAATCAATATGTAAATTTGAAGACACTAAACAATAAATTGTTTGAAGTTAGTATAGCATTCAGGTTATAGATGAAGAGCATATTTCCAATGCTTTGCTCCAGAAAATAAACTTTCTTCTTTATTACTCTGTGTAATTTTCTGAATCCTGTCTGCTACATTACTAATTTGGTTTTCTGCAGTATCTTTTGTATGCTTTGTGGATCCTCATGCCATATAATATTTGAAAGAATAATTAGTATGCTCACCTTGATTTCTTATAACCGCTGGTTTCATTTTTTATTTCTCCACTGAACTCTAAGACTTACAGAATCAGACAATACATAGACAAAATAATGTAGAGATGTTTTCTTGGAGAAAGAAAATCATACAAAATATAATAGAAATTCTTTTTAATTTGGAATAGGAAAGGCCATTTATGGACTAAAGAACACATATTTTCAGATTATGTATGATCAATGTATAGCAGACGTCTTAGACTGAGTTCCCCAGAATTCAGAGCCTGAGTCAGCACCTTATGTGTTGCATTACTGAAGCAGGCAATCCCGGGGGGCAGGAGTGATGCTGACAAGGAGAGAGAGCCTATACTAAGAAGTCTTATTGACTTGGCCTCCTCTAAGTGCAACTGACTATTCCACCTCGCGGAACTATCTTCTGACAAGCTATATAAACTGTTTTTCAAGACAGCTCATCTAGATGAGAATGAATAATTTATCCACTGGCTCTTATCTCCCATTGTTTAAAGATTTACCCTGAAGTTTATTAATTCTGCAGCATTTCTGGGAGGTCTTGTGAGGTTGAGCCCTCATCAAGAAAGTTGGAGCCTACACTTGAATGATGAATGGAAAAAGAAAAGATTGGGGCAAGAAGCCTAGAATAGTTCATAAGAAATGTTTGCTACCATAGGCAAAAATAATAAACAAGAAAAAGGAAATCTCTGGCTGTGTTTATTGAATTTTAAGAAAAAAAAGCATTTACATAAACCTAGGAAGACACAATTAATCCACAAAATCAAGACAAGGGCTAGATTGAATAACATCTTCCAGATAGGGAAGAGTAAGGGCAACTTTTCTAATTCCTGTCAAGATGGTCAACTAGAATGGACTGTTACTACCACCACCTCCCTCCAGCCACCTTGAGAATTTTAAGGGGAAAGTTGGATGTTAGGAACTAACAAAAATAACTGCCTTGAGTCCGAGAAAACCCTGGAGCAAATGCTTATCTTCAATGATATGTTTGTGTTGGAGGAGACTACAACCTTGGCAAAGGGCTGTTGAGTGTGGCAGTTAGAAAGATTAGAGAAAAACTCCTTAAATTATCTTTCAGCCTCTCCTTTTCTTCCTTTGAGACAATTGCTGCCTGCCCATTTACAGTAGAAATTGTCTCCTGTGGCCCAAACTGAAGATTCAGAGGCAAACAAGGTTAACATAAGGGCAGCCTGAAAGCCCTGCTTGGGTGGAGTATAGATTCAATCATCCTCTTGTACTCTCTTCTCTACTCCTCCCACCAAATCTTAAAATCTCATGGACTACAATGATAGAGACTAACCCTCCCCCTTTCCCAGTAGCTACCGGCAGCGTTCAGAACAGAAATCAGGAAGCTACGCTCCAAAGCAAAAAACAGCCAAGAAACCTCTAAAGGTGAAAAATGAAGGGAAAAGATCCCCAGCAGAAATCAGATCTTATCACAAAGCTATTTTAATTAAGAAAACACAGTGCAGAAATAAATTTACCAAAGGAACTTTGATATGTGGCGTACTTGGCTAGGCAGAACAATTGAGAACAACAGAATCGTTCAGTTACTAGAGCTAGAAAATTTGGTTATTCATGTGAAAAAAAATTTAATTACGTACCTACCTCATACTATTAACAGAAATTAAATGTCATTGGATTAAGTTCTTAAATGTTAAAAGCAAATTTAAAAAAATTTAAAGGATAGTATAGAAATAAACGTTTTTGACATTGAGGTAGGGAAATATTTTTATGTAATAAATACAAAAAGTATTAAAAAGAAAAGAAAGAAACATTTTTCTACATTAAACTTACAAGCATCTTCTCATCAAATAACATTGAAAAGCAAGCCCTAAAGTTGGAAAAGAAACATGAAACTTGTTTTACTAACAAAGATTAGTAAATACGGTATAATGTTCTTTTTCATAGACTGTTATTCAATTTTTACTTCTGATTCTTTTTTCTTTATTTGTTCTTTTTAAATGGATATCATGTCTGTAATTATAATTTTGGGCATTTTTCATATACTTATTTTTTAAGTTCTTTTTACATTGTCCTATCAAATTCATTTAATTAATTTGGTTCAGAGAATATATATTAAAAATTTTTTATATATATTTTATATACCATATAGACAGCACATTTATGTATTTCTATATTTGGAGACCAGAGGGTACATCAGAGAATCAACTTACTGGACCATAGTGATCAAATTGACTATAATTTTGTGTAATTAAAAAAAATAGTAAGAAATACAAAAGGGAAGAATATATAGAGGCAAAAACCTAATCAATGGGAAATAATATAAAAGTAGGAAGCCCAAGAGCGGAAGGTCACATTGTTTCAAAATACATTGCTTATATCCACTAATCTTGCTCTCTTATTTAGTAATCAATCTTTGCATTTGGTTACCCCTTTACAAAACCATTTTCTACAAGTAGTGTCACTTCTTTTAGCTTGTTTGCTCTTCAAACCAAACATTTAATGAGGAAATAAACCATATCTTTCAAATGCATATGTAAATATATAAAATAAGAATTATGACACATTAAATAACTTTCCCAAAGTCATTTTACTGGCAAGAGCATGAGCTATTGCTGAGAACTAGATATGCTCTCACCTCATAATTCAGATAGATTAAAACAGAGAAGATAAAAGCTCCACCTCCCTCAGGAAAAATTTTTACTTATAACCATTTTACAGTATATTAGCTTATTTGCCAAAGTAATATTTTCAGTATGACTAATACAGTCTATTAGAAAGGTTGACCCTTCAGTCATAATATGTTAATTATGTAAAGTAAGTCTTTATAACACTTGATGAAATATCATATTAAATAATGATGCTTACTTCTTAAATTTCCAGTTACTATCTCTGATCAGATTCATTGCCTAGGACATGAAATTTATTTCATAACACAAACAAATAAAAGGTTTCACTTGATGCTATTATTATATGTAAAATGATTTTTAAAAAACCAGGAGGGGAGAGAGAGAGATGAATATATAACTCATATTAAATTTTCTAAAACGATTCTGAATTAAAGTGTTCTTTCTTTTTAATATTTCCAATTCTGAATTTTTAAATGGCAAAAGTGTTATCGGATTCAAACAAGTAAAAAGGCAATGACTCTGTATCATAAGAAAAGGAATTTTGACTTGAATGATTATGAGCCAGGGTGTTCCAATGATGGAAAGTAGATGTGAAAACCACGGACATAATTGGTGTGCAAGTAACTAATCAGTTTTAAATTAATAGTTGTAGGAATCTGAGGCACAGATGAAGGATATTGTACTCTTAGATATAACTAGGATTACTTTATATGTAGAATTAATGTCTTTGAAGTGATTTCCTGAGAACAGGTAACATAACTCAGACATAGCAGTAATTATTCTGAGGTTCAGTGGTAAAGTATATTTAATTTCAATCATGGCATTATCATTGAATTAAGTGTCGGGCCAGCCCTGTGGCTTAGCGGTTAAGTGCACGCGCTACCCTGCTGGCGGCCCGGGTTGGGATCCCGGGCGCGTACCGACGCACCACTTCTCTGGCCATGCTGAGGCCGCGTCCCACATACAGCAACTAGAAGGATGTGCAGCTATGACATACAACTATCTACTGGGGCTTTGGGGGGAAAATAAATAAATAAATAAAATTATAAAAAAAAAAGGATTAACAGTGTCTATTCATGCTCCAATCATAAAGCAATTCTTCCAGCTGTGTTGTTTCTGGAATTTTAGCATGAACAAAAATAATGTATTCAAATAAATGCTCTAGATTTGTGAAATTTTGTAATATGAATGCCCTCAAATTAAAGATGTGCATGCCTAAGTGACATATTGAATATAAAGTGATGTTATACAATCAAATTTCCTTCTCATAGTCTATGCCTTCTCCATGCATTAATTCTTTCCAAATTGAAATAAGTTATTGAAGATAATATTATGGCTAAAATTCTTACATTTTATGATTTTTTCCAGAATTTTAAATATTTACAAATTAATTACAAAGGGAGAGATAATAAAATAAGAGGGAAAAATGTCTAATAGTATCTATTTGAGGTTAATATTTAAAGAAGAATTACATTTTAACTGTACTATGTATTTTTATTATTATTATTAACAAAGAGGTATGCGTCAAGAATGAATTGGCAAATATAGAAGAAACTTTTTAAAAATAAGTTGCTGAAATGATAATTTTAAATCCATTAAGTACTGAAAAATAACCTATAAATGGAAAAAATCCAATTTCTCAGGAATGAAATAATTTTTTTAGAAATCATTAATGGATCTAGGTGGCTCTTTCATTAAAACCTATCATTTGAAATGAAAGCTTTTACTTTTTATCTTTTAGAGTAAGAATATGTGTAAATTAACTTTTGTATGTGAAATGAGTAATGCTTCTTCATTTTGACATACAGAGATTTTACATATAATCAAATTTGGTAAGAAATTTATAGGCATCTGCAATTTATTTGTATGACGATGTCATTTCTGCACTTCTTTTGTAGTATGTCTAGATATTTGTCTTTTTGTAGATAATTTGCTTAGGTGAAAAAGGAAACAGAAAGAAACTTTAATCATTTAGCAAATATTTACTAACAACAGCTACTCTATGTAAGTCACTGAAGTGACCACCATAAACAAACAAATAAAAATCCTAGATTTCAAGATCAAGTTTTAGTTTGGGTAGAGTTGGGAATTGGATTAAATAGGATCAAATCCATTAGCCACCTGAATACATGCCCTGTTTATCTTGGGCATGTTTTATTGAGTTACCAATACAAATATACAGGCAGAAAGATAGAAAGCATACTACTACCCTAATTGTTGTTTAGCGTTGTGTGTTGTATTTAAGCATTTACCCCACTGCTTTACACCCATTAGGGAGGATGGTGTAGTGGATTTAGGCAGCTCAGTTTCAGCTCCCAGCCTTGTGTAGGTCTGAGGTTATGACCTGTGTCTCAGAATGCACATTATAATCTCATCACCAAGTCCTGTTTGACTCCCCTCAAGCCACCATGGCGTCACTTCCAACTTACCCCTCGGTCTTTCTGTTTCATCCTCATTTCTGACACCTAAAGATGTAAATGCATGTTGCCAGTCACAAATTGGAAGCCCCAAATGGGGGCAATTTTCATATTAGTATCACACGCCTCTGAAAATGAGTCAGGAATATGACAAATGGTACTTCTTTGCAGTTGGAAGAAAAGGAAGTTAATCCAAGTTGTGTGAATTTATTATTGTACTTACATAAACATTTTGATAAGTACGAATAAACCAGAAAAAGCATAATAGCAGTGACAAAGCATTCCCCAAATCATTTTATTTAATTTTGTTAATGAGAAAAATCCCAAACTTTGAAGAGAAGCACGAAAAGTCTCTATTACACACAAGCATAAAATGGGTATTGTTTCCTTTTATCACTCTAATGTCTCAACACGCCAGAACCAAATATTATCTATGAAATACCACTGCAACGGCAATAATACTGGTAATGCAATTTCAGTTTTAATTGTTACCATAATAAAAATGAGACAGAAAATGAGCAATTTATAAAAACATTCTTTAGCATTTCCTTATCACTTCAGCAACAGATTTTACTTTTCTTCATATTAGTAAAGTGTAACCAAGTTCAACAAGCTGACCATTTTAATTTCTCACGTTAAATGTTTTGTTTGCTGTTTTATCTTGCTGCTGTCTCATCTCAGTAGCTCACAGTAAAAAGCTAATGTTCTGTAGAAAAGCTCAGCCTCAGAAATCAGAACCATGTGAATGCTGTGAGAGAATATCCCATAAAAGAAAGTCTCATGCTGCCTTATGATCTAGTCTTCTAATTTCAAAACAGCTGTCTCATCAAAGCTGCTTCTCCTCTACCAAATATCACTGATTATCAGACATGTATCATGAGATTCCTTACCCCCTATATGTTACTAAAATAAAATTCCCTGTCATCTTGATTCTCCCTTCCTTCATCCCTTCCTTCTTGCTATTTCTCAAATCCATTTCTTCCCATATATGCTGAAAAACTTTCTCAGGCTTACTTACTCCAGGGCTGTATGAGCTGAATCATGACCTGTAGAGAGGCAGATGTCTGATCCAAATCTTTAATTGCTCATAAAGGCTCAATTGTGAGTAAAGGAATAAGAGTTTCCTGGGGGGAAAAAAAAAGCTGGTTTCTGTCATCTAATTTTCTAAATGTCACAATAACATGTCACAGATATTAACATGTCACAGATAAAATGTGAAATGACCAGTACTTATCAGAGGAGAGTCAGAGAGTGTATTAATCACGTAACAGGAAAAATCCACAGGACTATTTGGTAGAAACATAAGGAGTTAAGAAAGCAAATTGAGGACAAAGTACAGTGACCCTCAAGTTACACGGGAGGAGAAATCCAAACAGGGAGATGCAATGGTTTGCTTTCTTGCCACCAGAAGTGTGAAGTGTGAGCTGAGCCAAAAACAAAGGGGGTAGTGTAATAACATAGTATTGTTTCCTATAAATGCTGAATTGCATACGTATCCGGTAAAAGTGCACTGAACTTGCCACCTCACCTCGATTATGGGACGAAAATAAATGTAAATGAAGTAACTAGAGACTGAGGAACATAAAACTCTTGCAAAGTACTATGAGAAAGTCTAGACAGGAGTCTTGAGTTTCTACTGAAAATAAGAAATTAGAGGAATGTGTGTGCTAAAGGTTAAGTTGAGCTTGCATGTTGAGCTTTAAGTTGAGGCAAGAACCTCTTGGGAATTGCAGACCTACTTATCTGCCTGTGCTCTGATGGTGTTCAGCAGAAATAGTAATGTAAGTGTTCCATGAACACATATTTCCTCACTAAACCTGCTGATGACGTTGTATGGAAAGAAGAATGAGAGGCACAGGTGGGTGGACATATTAGTCAAGAATACATGTATTTGCCAGCTGGAAACAAAAAATACTACTGTCTGGGATTTATTTGTATCAGGAAGTTCAGGGCTATTATGGTGGCTCCAGGTTGTCACTAGCAACTCAGGCTGTTTCCATCTTTTCGGTCTTTTACCACATGCTTATGGTTTTCTGGCTACGTCTTCTCCCCGCAACCAAGCAGGAAGAAGTAGGAAGGGAGAATAAGGGATAGTTGTCATTTGTAACAGGAGTGTAAGCTGCTTTCCCAGAAATATCTATCTGATTATGTCTCATTGGCCATAACTGTGTTTCATGGTCCCATATGTTTTGCATGACGCATTGCCACCCTAAACAAACTCGAGAGTATTTTGGCGAGAAAGAGAACCAGGCAGTAATACAATATTTGTATCAGAGTATCAGGTAACAGATTCCACCCTCAAATAGGATAATTGAGGAGGGGAATATTTACAGTATTAGGGTAATGTTAAGGAAAATAAAAAGGAGATGATAAAGAACCCCAGGGTCAGAAACAGCAGGGATTCCTTACCATGCCTAGATTGAAGGAAAGAGGAGAGAGAACTGTTACTGTTGCCCAGAGAGACAGAGCTGTAGTTGTAAGAGCAGTCTCCTGGACAGGAGCTGTGTCAACTTACAGGTTAGCAGAGGGAGAAGAAATACCCCAATGTCACCATCCTCCCACCTCTGATTTCTTGCTGGTGTCTGCCACTGATCAAATCTAATCAGAAGACAGAGGGTAATGGACCCAGTTAAAACAGCCTATAAATTTCCGCCTCCTGGTGGAGGTGGGTAGGGTGGCAAAGCATGAGGCAAGAGACAGGGGGTAGATTTGAAGGGGTAATGGAGAATACAACATCCAAATGCCATGTTAAGTCTGTGGGAGGAATGCTGACTAAAGAAAGATTTAGGGAGATACACAGGCCTTCAATTGAAACCTCAAGACTGCTTATGCTTTTGGTGCAAACGGATAGCTCAGTTGCATTGTCCAATTAAGACAATCTTGGTTAACTGCACTCAAAGAAACATACACTTCTATCTAACATTTATCAAATTTACATTTAAATCATTATTTGGGCATTGATTTTTTTTTTCCCCAAACTTGGTTGCATATATTATGAAAGAAGCGATTGTAATTGACTTATTCACTGCTTATAGTAGGCAGAATTCTAAGATGTGTCCCAAAATTCCCATCCCACTGAGGAACACACGACTTTTGCCAGTCATTCAATTGAATAATAATCTAAGAGCTGCTAAGATGGTAGTTGGCAGGTGTCTCATACCAGTTGACCTTAAGATAGGAAGATTATCCTTGGTGAGCTTCACTTAATCAGGTGAGCCCTTATGAGGCTCTGAACACTTCCTGGTGAGACACCCAAAGTCAGAGAGATTCTAAACATGAGCTAGATTCTATGTGAGGGAGATTTTCCATTGCCAGCTTTTAAGATGGAGGAGGCCACATGGCAAGGAATGTAGATGGCCTCTGGGAGCAGAAAACAACCTTGGCTGACAGCCAGCAAGGAAACAAGGATCTTATTCCCGGAGCTACGAGAAACAATTCTGCCAACAACTTGATTGAGCTTGGAAGATAATCTCAAGCTCTAAATGAGAACCACAGTCTGGCTAGGTAGATCACAGCCTTGTGCAACCCTCAGCAGAGAAACTTATACTGGGCCAGACTCCTGACCTACAGAACTGAGCTACTGAATTGTGTTGGTCTAAGCCACTAAGTTTGTTACACTGTAGTAGTAAAGTATATATTGCTATATTCAAAAGCACAGTGACTGGCACAGGAGAGAAAAGCAATATGGAATACTTTTTATGTATGAGAGAATTAAATCATAATAGGAACCTTATAGATGATATAATTCTGACTTCTTACTTTGCAGATAATAGAATAGAAGCTCAGAAAAGTTTACATATCAATGATCAGTCAAGTAAAAATAGCTGAACAATTTTGACCAGATGTGAATTCTTTCTGCACCTCCTGCCCTTGTCTGTATGCCTCACATCGCTGTTTATCCAGGCTGCCTCTCAAAAATTTCTCAAATAAATATCATGGCTTTTTCTAGATTTTCAAATATAGTGATTCTTAGCTAAGATGGAAATCTTGGAAAACAGGTTTTAAACACAACTTTTAAATTGCTAGAAAATTTATAATCCACTAAATGTATAGAATTTATAATTTTATTTCAAACATATTTATACATTTAGCCTCCATCTATCCAAGATGTATTGGATAGAATAAAAAAAGATTTTAAATTTAAAGTTATATATTAAATCTGAATGTTTTACATTAATATATTTCAGGAAAATGGAATCCTAAAAATAATATTTTAGGTGCTTTCCAGTTTACAAAAGAGACAAATGCCATGTTACAGGAACATATTTAATTTGGACCATTCTAGAAATAATCCCATGTTTCTTATTATTTTGTATTCTGGTACACCCTTGTTGAGTGATTCCTAACCCACAGAAACAAAAGCAAATAAATAATAAAGAAAAACACAAATGAAACCTTTCATTCAATAAACTAATAGCCAACAGAGTGGCATCTTATGTCTTTTTAAATTTAGTTTTATGTATTTGAAATATGTTAACTTGCATATCAGTTTCTAAATCTAAACATAACTTTCAGTTAATTAACTTGATTTTTAGACCATTTTAGGACAAACCAAAGGATAGCTAAAATTTTTAACACAGAATTTCTTTTAAAAATTATATTTAATTTTATATGACAAGATATTCAATAATGCTGTTGTAGCAAATAAAATCCAAACCATACATTAATTCAAAAAAATAAAATTATATTTACAAGAGCTTGTTTTCTTCTTTTATTAAGTTTCCAATGCAATTACAGCATCAGAATTCTGTAGTCATTAAAGCAATGATGGAACTTAAAGTTCTATTGCAATTATATTTCCAACTCCTAAAGCACAATTGGAAAAGTATCATTCAACTAATCCCTAAAAACAGTGTGCTCTATGAGGTTTCATCCTAAAACCAGTTTCATTTGTTAAATAGGAATATTTGATTTAATTATTTATAAAGTTCGCCTTCAAATTTAAATGATTCAGAAAATGATCTTTATTTAAACATATACTTTCTGGAAACTAAAAACATTTAAAAATTTCAACAATTTTTGGCATGTACAAAATTATCCAAGATTTTAATTGAAAATATTTTTTAAAACAAAGCTTGAAAATTAGGAGAAAAAATGTCCAGATACTGGATTTTATATTAGCATTAACACCAAAAGATAATGAGTTAACTGAAATTTAAGGACATTTATTGCAGGCAAATGATTGCTTAGTAGACTTTGTGTGGGAGGATTTTGCATTGTATTGTACCTCACCGTATTGTTGTTCTAAATTTGGACTACTAATTTTGTAAATTATCCCCAAGTTTCATTTTCCAGCAAGTTCATCAGTCACTTTAAATAGCTTTTATTTCCCTTGCAAAAAATGAAAATGGAATTAAACCATGAGAAAATTACCTTTTACACTGGTAAAATTCAACTAACCAAACCAAAATATACACATACTTGATCATGGTATGACTAAATTTTGTTCTTTCTTTTTGATAAGTCTTCATTACTTTCATATATTATAATTTACTCTTCCATAACTGTTTTTGAGACTATACATAAAAATATAAAAATAATTTATTTAATTGCAAAGATAAAAATAATCTTGTAAAAAATAAGGACTCTAAATGAGTATTACCCAATCTAACTTAAACAATTGTTATTTACAACATATGCAAACTAATTCCAGAACTATAATTCTGTAAAGAGATAGTAGTTGTCTACTTTACATTGTGACAAATTTTGTGGATTTACAAATATGTCTAAATATTTAAAATAAGCATTTTTCAAACTTCATATACTCTGATCTGACGTCCTCATATTCAAGTGGACACCATTTAGAAATCTGTTCCCAATATGTTTACTGAAACTTTCTGACAGCTAGCATTTTGTTTTTCCTCTCATTAGGGCTACTTATTTATTTTATTTCCTCACAGGTTATCTCACTAGCCTGTGAATTCATTGAGAGCTGAGATTTGGCATAAGATCCATGTATCCACCAAAATACATATATTGATTTGCACAACATTAAATACTCAAGAGAGTTGTTATTTTAATTGAGTGTGTTTGTCAAGTAACAAAGAAAACCCACAAAAGCTTTTGGAAGGAATTAAGTAATTTTTACATGCTATTTATGCAGATAGAGAAATGGACTTAGAAAGAAAGCTTTAATTGGTTATTAGTGAGAGTAAGTAAAATTAGATGGTATAAAAGATAAAATCTAAAAACTCAGTGCTGTAGCATATAAAAATACATTTCCTCTTTGTGAAACTACCCAGAGGAGTATTTCTGGGTGAGTGGCTCACGTGAATGACTTGAATTTAAGCAGAAACTCAGAAACCAAGCTTCTTCCATTTCGGGAGCTCTCCCTTAGTGGATTTTAAAAAAAAAAGATTGGAGAAGACATTCCCACTTTTCACCACCTCAGCCTAGAAATGACACTTCCACTCACATTGCATTGGTTAAAACTAGTCACACAATCATTTTGAGTCAAGGAGACTGAGAAAGGTAGTCTAGTTATTACCTTAAGAAGAAGTGAGCACCAGTAACTTCTACCATAGCTACTATAAGTTTCCTCAGAATACTTTAAATTCCACTGTGGAAAACATTTAGGATCTGTTTTATGAACTTTTGTGAATTCTTCTTAGGTCAAGGCTTCTTTACCCATGGATGGAGGGCAGAATTTTGTATGGAGAATTATTTTTCTGATAAAGATCATCCTCTCCGGGGAGACCATGACTCTCTGGGTTTTCTTATAAAGAGAGAATTATTTTTTCCAGCCCTCTAAATTTGGAATATCTATGCTTTGGATATAATTCCATCTTTAAATATGTGAAAAACCAATATAATGAAGGTAATAGCATTAAGTACCTTTATTAGTCTTGCTTCAATTTCTTTTTCATTGTGGACACAGTGAAATAAGGGAGCCTATTCATGCTGTTATCTGAAATAGTGATGTTTTGATATGAATCCACATTGAACTGCCTCTACCATTAGTATTTTAAAGAAAATCTGTTTAAAAATCTTTTCAATCAATATCATAAGCTAGAAACCATTGCTACACCGTGTTTTATCTGGGAACTTGCTACTGGTTTGCAAGGTATGCATAGAGTGAATAACTTTTTACCAGAATCTAAATTAAGTAATTCACTTCTCACAATTTAGTCCAGCTGACATTGTTTTTCATATCAAGACTTTCTTAATGAAGCATGTAGTATATTGATTTATCTTCTGGCTCAAGCCTCTTACCTCATTGTGGATCTCCTTTTTGTTTAATAGCCATTTAATTTTCTCACAGTTATAGAATTTTTCTTTTCATGATCTTCTATCTTTGTCCTGTAGTTATTTCAGTTATAGAAATCATTCTCCTGATTTAGGATTTCCTAAATCTATTTTTATTATGTCAGCATGTTGTATTTCATGAACTTTTTTGAAACTTGGAACTCACATGTAACACACAGCCTCATTCTTTAAGAATTGTGACATAAGGACAGTGACATTTCTTATTTCCCTCTTTACATTTGGTAGACCTTTGTTCCAGAATTCTCAGTAATAAAAAGTACTTTGATGTTCTTCTAATGGTGAGCTTAATGACTCCCTCCCTATATCCATACATACAGAAAAAGGAAATCAGAACTTAGAGTATATTTAAACTACCATTTATTGTTAAAGATGCTATGACTTTGCATTTGTCTATTTTCTTTTTTATTCATTTTTGCCTTCTTTTGGATTACGCATTTTCATCATTCCATTTTTATCCTGGTAAGTTCTTTTCCCAGTGTTCTTTTTTTTTCTTCCCTACTTTCCAGTTTCTACCTAGGTTCATTATTCTTCTTGAAGCACTCCCTGTATTTGTTTCTTGTTTTTCTTTCAGTGAAGATTTCTGGTAATAAATTCCTCAGTTTATGTTTCTCTGAAAATTAGATTATTTCAGCTTTATATTTGAATATTATTTTTCCCAAGTGTGATATAGTACATCCGTAGATTTCCTTTCAGCACTTTAAAGTTGTTTCATTTACTTCTGCCTTCTATCTTTCCTGTTTGGAAGTCCCCCATCAGTCTTCTTATTGCTACTTTGAAGATAACAAGCCTTTTCTTTTTCTTTTTTTTTTCTATAGTAGCTTTTAAGATTTCTGTTTTCCTTTGTTTCTGAACAATTTTAATATTATGTGCCTAAGTGCCCCAAGGGGCAGGTTCACTGGGAAACAAACTTAAAGACAGAGATTTGTGTGCAACAGATTTATGAAGGAGTACTTTGGGAAATAGTCTGATCCCATTTTGATGGAGAAAACACTCTTAGCCTTCAGAGAGTGGTGCTGCCCAAGGTCCTGTAGTCAAAAAAACACAAAGGCTAACCTGGAATTTGTGTTTATTCCAGTGAAAATGAATTCCTGCCATCTCCATGTTGGAAGGGTTCTGATGCGGCCAATTTGCCACCTGAGGGCTGGTTGGTCCCTTTGAGGAATGAGGCAGTGTTTGGGGCTGGCTTTGGTCTCTTGTACTGGCATGTTGTACAATGAGTGGCAGCGACAGCTGTATCAGCTCGTGCGTGTGCTTTTCCACGGGATGGGGACCCAGGCACAATGTCCACTGCTGGCACGATGGACTCCGTCCATGAGTCCATGTTTCTAGAACTGAGGTGGGCAAGCACAATGGATACAAGTGTAAAGAGGATGGCTGACATCAGCTGGATGAGTCATTCTACTTATTTGGTTATTTAGTGCCTCTTCTTTAGTAGGTCCTTTCTGGCGGGCTTTAATATGCAACACAGGGATCTTCATACCACACACCCTCCCGTATGTCAATCTACATGTCTCCTCCCAAACCTCCTGTCCCTGAACTACTATTGTTTTTTATCCCAAGACTCTGATCAACCAGTCAACCATTTGACCATGTGTCCATTTATACCTAGCTGGGTTCTGCGGTTGCTTGAGTGTATGGGCCCTTTTCTCGCTTAGTGAGCCCAGATCCTCCCCACATGGATTGTGTCGTTATATGATCCTAGCTGCTGATTTGCCAGGCAGGAGAGGATGTGGGTATAGGTCCTGATAGAGTCACAAGTAATAGCCCTGTGCATCATGTTCAAGTAGGCTTTAACAGGTAAAACTGGGCCACTTCAGCATATTCAGAGGATTTGGGGGATTCTATGAGTTCAAGGTTTTCAAGTCTCAGAGACCCTCTCTTTCCTTTGGTTTGTCCTAAAATGGTCTCAAAATCAAGTTAACTAACTGCAAGTTATGTTTAGATTTAGAAACTGATATGGAAGTGAAAATATTTCAAATATATAAAATTAAATTATATTTATAAGAGCTTTTCTTCTTCTTTTAAGGTCGCAATGCAATTACAGCATCAGAATTCTATAGTCATTAAAGCAATGACAGAACTTAAACTTGTATTGCAATTATATTCCCAACTCCTAAAGCTCAGTTGGAAAAGTATCATTCAACTTAATTCCTAAAAACAGTGTGTAAAAAATAGGGACTCTAAATGAATATTCCCTAATCTAAGTTAACATAAACAGTAGACATTTATGACATATTGGCATAACTGACATGGTACAGTTGAAACTTCAACACTCACTGTAGCTCTGCTGCTCTGATAATTAAATGCCTGTCTATCTTTAGGTTTTTTTCTAGCTCAACTACCATCCCTGACAAGAGATTATTATTGTTAACATACAAAAATAGTATATAATCAGTGTAATAATTCATAATATAGAAATTATTACTATAAAAACTTGCAATGTATCATATCAGACACTATCTTATATTTTAATGCCCCCCCCAAAATACTTGTGACAAAAGTTAAATATTATTATTCCCATTATTTATATTTAAACCAGGCAATTGAGAGTTAAAGCAACTAGTCCAAGAATATTTGAAACGTTGTTGTTTTACACAGCTAGTAATTGTTGAAGTCAGTGTTCAAACCCAAGTGTTGTGACTCTAAAGGCCACATTTATAGCCACTATGCAATACTGGTATAGTGATTGATGGCACATTAAACTACATTATGTTGGTTCTTGAGTACTTGTACACCACACTATGTTTATGAGATTCCTGCTTATTGTTATCTTTAGCAATAGTTCATTCATTTACATTATTTTAGAATATTCTAATTGTATGACTATACAACAATTTATTTATTCTACTGTTGATGGGCATCTGGGCTCTTTCCAATTTTGAGCTATTATAAATAATGCCGCTATGAATGATTCCCATATATGTTTTTGATAAACATATGTACACATTTTTTATTGGGAATTCTAGAAGTTATAATTTCTTTGGTAGATACCGCCAAAGAGTTCTCCAAATTGATTGTAATAATTTTTGTTCTACCAGCAGTATACGAGAGTTTCAATTACATCACAAACTCTGGCAACACTAATTAATAGGTTAATTTTGTTTTGTTTGTTTATATAATTTTATTCATGCTGGTGGGTGTGCAGCAACATCTGTTTGTGGTATTGTCAGGAAACAGTACTCTGTGAATAGTTTCATGTCTTCTTTTTTTGGATGGTCACGACCTCCTGAGCAAAGAAAACTGACGTAATGATAGCGCCCTCTGTCTTCTCATCCTGCTTATTTCCCTCGTAGTTGAACCCCATGCACTTACGTTTTAACTGACTATAAAACACTACAAAGTAAAAGTTATTCTCCTTTGCTCAGGAGAGAGGGGGACATTTTGTGGTTGATATAAACTCCCAGACTGATAATTTGGGCCTCCTCTCCTGTCGTTTATCACACCTCCTTATTGTATAAACAGGCATAATCATCTGACTGTCATTACATTGTCCTGAAGGGGGAGAAAGCAATGTGGAGAACTGATGTAGCTATTGTTGTAAGTAATAATAGTCTGCCTTGAACCAGAAACATGTTTGCTTTCAGAGTAATAAAATATGTATTAGGGCTGGCCTGGTGGTGCAAACGGTTAAGTGTGCGCGCTCCGCTGCAGTGTCTCGGGGTTTGCTGGTTCGGATCCCTGGCTCGAAGCAACGCACTGCTTGTCAAGCCATGCTGTGGTGGCGTCCAATATAAAGTAGAGGAAGATGGGCATGGATGTTAGCCCAGGGCCAGTCTTCCTCAGCAAAAAAAAAAAAAAAAAAGAGGAGAATTGGCAGATGTTAGCTCAGGGCTGATCTTCCTCACAAAAAATAAAATAAAATGTATTAAATAGAAAGAGAGATGTAAAAAAGGTATAAGACAATATTTTGCACCTGACTGATGTTAAACAATTTTTCAAATGTTAATTTACCACTTAGATATCTTTTTAAAGTGCCTGTTGGAGACTTTTGCCCAATAAAAAATAACTGCCTGCTTTTATTGATTTAGTAAAAGTTTTGTGTATTTCTTTAATATAATCTGGTTGTGAGTATTTTGTCAGACATATATAATGCAAATATCATCTCCCACTCTTGGTTTCCATTTTCAGTTTCTTAATTATGATTTGTGTGCGTGTGTGAATAGAAGCTCTTAATTTTAATGATTCCATTTATCAACACTTCTCTTTAATGGCTAGTATATTTGTGTGCGTACACATTTCCTTTTCAAAATACATTTACTCAAACCAAGCTCATTAGATATTCTCTTGTTATTTCTACAAGTTACCTTGTTTTGTCTTTCATATCTAGATCTACAATCAATATTAAATTTGGGGGGATATAGTATGATTTAGAGGTCAATATTCATTTTTTTCTCATATTCATATCTAAATTGACCTGATTAATTCAATGACAAACTTTCCTTTTCCATTGGATTGAACTTTTTCATAAATCAGGACTCTATTATCTTTGCATTTGCTTTAATTATATTTCATTTGTCTATTTATCTATGTTTGCATCCATATTACACTGTCTTGTCATAGTTTTATTATAATCTTGATACTTGTTTGTGTAAATTTTTGATTCTTCTTTAAGATTTTCTTGGCTATTCTTTGGATTTTGCTGTCCATGTAAAATTTAGAATTAACTTATCAATTTCCACCAAAAAATGTTATTCTTGTTGCTATACAGTTTTGACTAGGATTGAATTAAATCTGTAGATCAGCTTGGGAGAGGATTCACTTTTTTATAATGCTGAATCTTCCAATTAATAAAATCCTCACTTTGTGAGGTGCTTTTATGATACCTCCACGGTGAGATTTGACCTAGTCAAATTAAGAACGAAGCAAATATCTCCTATCTAAACAAATCCTTTCCTATTATTTTCCCTCACTCACATATAAAGCACTCAGTAAATATTTGCCTAATGTAATTTATTTGGTAATTAGTGATGTGTATGCTTGTACCATCTCTACCACTGGGAACACAAATTAGAAATAGGTGTACCTGAAAAACTAGAACAAACATCCTTCTGTCTCCACAGGAGGTGGTCAATAAAGAGACAAATGACTCTCCTGTTTATCTCCACACATTGTATACTTAAATTGACTGTGCTTCATTTAAATTTCATCATTTTATAATTACTCTCTATGAAAGGCAGCTCAAAGAAGACACTCTGAGCACAATAAGTGTTTGTTGACATATAAAATGTAATTAATGTCAAAGGAATATGATTGAGCCCATGTGGCAGGACAGATATATTTTGTTTTCCGTTGTAATGTGTAAACACAGTACAAGAAAAATGAAACTTAGAAAGTCTGTCTGAATTGAAGTGATTGAATAAAGAACAGAAAAAGAAAATTGAGGCTATTATCCAATAGTAAAAAAGGACATTTCATGATGGTAGAAGGTTCCAGGAAGTGGTTAAAGAGTTTTTCTAATTAAAATAGAGTAGAAACCTCTTACAAATTCTTAGTGTGAGAGGCCTCTGTATAGGAGAATTAACAGGTAGAATATAGAGAAAATCATACACGAAAAGAAGAGCAAGAGAACAGATTGAGAAACAATTTTCACAACCTCTAGATGATAAAAGGACGTAAGAAGCAGTAAAACACCATAAAAAGACCAGCCAACTCTGGGAGAGGACGCTAACTGTGAATGCCTACCTTGAGTTGGTACACAAGGAGAAGAAAGAAACAGAAACATGAAATAACATCTGTTAGCTTCATCATCTTTCTTTCCTTTTGGATTTGTTTTGTTTTGTTTTCTTTCCTCATTTGTTTTCCACTAAACTCAAACTTCTAGGAAATTTTATTTTCAAAACAAGTGTTCTCTTTGCCCATCAATCACTCTTTATTCTAAGTGATGTCGTGATAGAACTGACACCGTGGCTTGCCTGTGCTGGAATGCTGAGGCCGAGGTGAGTGAAGCGGAGAGAAGGGTAGGTGAGCCAGATGGGATGCTGACTTCTGTATTTCCCCCCTCCAAATAAAAATAATCACTCTATTGTATGCATATTTATAAGGGAAGAAATGGTGGTATTTTATACTGGTCAATTAATTTACATTTTTATTTACAAAGAGAAATCAAACGAATATTTTTTTTAGAAGTTAAAATTCTGGAGTTATCTAAACTTTTATTTCTTGGTTTCTCTTTACAACTATCACTTTATCTTTAATCATTGATATAATTCTTGTTCCAGAGCAGTGCTGAGAGAAATCTTTATCTCGGTCTATGAAATAAACTATCTTTTATTTAATTGTGTAGAAGGCATGGAGAATGAGCAGGAGTTAAATTTATATAACATAGCTCCTTTTGTATTTATCAGATACCTGAAGTTTGAAAGCATTCATAGCCTACATTTAATGAACATTACAGTCGGCCCTCTGTATCTGCGGCTTCTGCATCTGTGCATACGGGGGCCGTGCAGACTAAGGGACTTGAGCATCCTCAGATTTTGTTATCTGTGGGGGGTCCTGGAACCAATCTCCCTCAGATACCAAGGGATGACTGTTTTTAAAAAGAGATTCTAATTTTATTCCTCTTCATTTTCATATATCTTTCTGTCAATTATTTAAACAAATGAGAATTTAATTTTGAATCCATTTTCCAAACAGGAAAATTTTATGTTTTATAAACATATTAATGAAATACATTCATGTGTCACTTAATGATGGGATATGTTCTGAGAAATGTGTCCTTAGGCTATTTCGTTGCTGTGTGAACATCACAGAGTGTACTTACACAAACCTAGATGGTATTGCCTACTACACATCTAGGCTGTATGGTACTAATCTTATGGGACCACCATCGGCTAGGCGGTTCATTTGACTGAAATGTTGTGTGGCACATGGCTGTACATGGAGTTTTAAATAACATTCCTGGTATTTGCTTGGTGAGTGGAGGGTGGAAGTGCTCATTTAAACATAAAAATTTAGGGAAGAAAAGCAAATAACCTGGAGAAAATTTTATACTTTTCAGTAAGACCTGGCCTTAAAACAATATTTTGTTGCCTAGGATTACTAAACTTTGTCTTCAGAACAAGAAAAAAACCATTGTAACCACAAAAATTAAACTCTCCTTCTCTCAAGAGTTTTCTAAAGAGTAATCAACTCAGTAAAAAGTTGCTCCTTGTTTCTTTGCTAACATCCTTGGAGAGGAGACAGCAAAACAGAATACTTGCTCCTTATCTCCAATTCAATCCCCAATCTCCCACTTTTGGATAGGTAATCAAAGATATGGTTTTAGCAGCACTCAGCTTATGGTCTAAGAGAAATCACTAAACCTGTGAGTCACTGTCAATTATGTCCGTTCCTAGGTAGAGTGAAAAGACATAGGGGTCTCTTATTGGTTCCACTTTCATTTTTCTCTCTGAAACTCAATCCTTAATCCTCCTTGCTATTTTAAAGTACTTTGTGTTGAATATTCTATTTGATTATTTCAAATATTGAACCCATTCAGAATTTATTTTTGGATTTTGTTATATTGTATTTACAGATGAATAAGTAGTTGGATTCACAAACCTGTTAATCCATTCTTTTGTCTCTAAACTAGCAAATACTAAATTTTCAAATATACTAAGATCTATTTGTAGATTCTCTATTCTTTTCCACTAAGTCCTTTATCAGTTATGATACCAATATGTACAATGTACTTTAGCATCTGATATTCTGGTGTTTGCTTAGGCAGCTACTTACCCTCTACCGTCACGAGCCCCAGCAAACATATATGCACACATGATTCTTTATGTCTTTTTTTTTTAATTTCTTGGCTATCATCACATATTATTATATAGGAAATTACTGGTAAGTTTCAAATACATCTTTAAACACAACCATATTTTTCTGTTGTTATATTAAAAACAAGATGAACTATTTTCCCCTCCCAGACATACTATCTATTCCACACAAAAAATTTATTCTCCACCTGTCCTTCCAACCACCAAGAGAAATGTTTCAGTTCCATCCTGTCTTCTCACCCACTGAAATATTAAGAGTGCTGTGACAGTATTTCTCAAGTCTTACTTAAAGGTTTTTGTGAAGTTGGTCCCCTGAGTATTAAAAAACTGAACCTAACACTTATCTTTATATATTTAAAGGTAAATTGAAATATATATGTAGCAAGTTTCATTGCTCATGAGTATTTGCTTTCCTCTTTTTCTTTGCTTATACATGTCCCTTGTGCTGTTTCATTTTAATTGATTAGATTTTTCTTGATCATTTGCCTCAGCTTATCAAACAGTTAATTCTTTAATATCCTCAATCAACTTCTTGTAAGCTATGTGACATGGATGATTTCTAATTTACTGCTTTCTAGTTTACAGGGTTATCGTTAAGAATATGATGTCCATCTGACTGTTTTTCCTTTGGAGGTTCTTGCCACCTCAAAGTTAGTAAGACATTCTCTTTAACATTCACTTTCCAATATACTGGAAAATCTGCATAGTAGTCCTTCAAGAGTCAGTATAATGTTAAGAACATGGCCTCTGGCTCTGCCACTTGACCAAGTTGCTGAATAAGTCTAGGCATAGACTCCTCAGCTGTCACTGCAAGGGTCACTGCAAGTGTCAAATGAGTTAATTTATGGAAGATGCTTAGAGCAGTGCCTGGCACACAGCGAGCTCTATACAAGTATATTCTATTAAAAAATTATTCTTATTGCTATTGTTGCTATTGTTATTATTGTGTTACCATTATCAATCCAGCTTGGAAATTAGTGAACTCTTTCATTTGGAAAATTCAAGTCTTTTGTTTCCAGAGGCTATGCAAAACGGTATGGGTTCTTCAAAAAATTACAAATGAAACTATCATGTGATCCAGCAACCCCATTTCTGAGTATTTCCCCAAAAGAATTAAAGTCAGGATCTTGAAGAGATATTAGCACTCCCATGTTCATTGCAGCACTATTTACAGTAGCCAAGATGTGGAAACAACCTAAATATCCATTGACAGATGAATGGATAAATAAAATGTGATATATACATACAATGGAAAATTATTCAGCCTTAAAAAAAGAAATCCTGGGGCTGACCTGTGGCATAGTGGTTAAGTTTGCGAGCTGTGCTTCGGCAGCCCAGGGTTTGTGGGTTTGGGTCCCGGGCATGGACCTATGCACTGCTTGTCAAGCCATGCTGCGGCAGCATCCTGTATACAAAACAGAGGAAGATTGGCACAGATGTTAGCTCAGGGACAATCTTCCTCAAGCAAAAAAGAGGAAGATTGACAACAGATGTTAGCTTGGGGCCAATCTTCCTCAGCAAAAAAAAAAAAAAAAGGAAAAAGAAATCCTGCAATATGCAACAATAGGAATGAACCTTGAGGTCATTATGCTAAGTGAAATAAGCCAGTCACAGAAGGACAAGTACTGAATGATTTCCTTATATGAGGTATCTCAATTAGTCAGACTCATAGAAGCAGAGAATGGAATAGTGGTTGCCAGGGAAGGGAAAAGAGGGAAACGAAGAATTGCTAATCAGGCGGTATAACGTTTCAATTATGCAAGATAAATATATTCTAGAAATCTGCTGAACAATATTGTCTGTATAATCAAAAATACTATATTGTACACTCAAAAATCTGTTAAGAGGGTAAATCCCATGTTAAGTGTTCTTACCAAAATAAAAGAAAAAGAAAGAAAATCTAGTGGGAATATCTTTACCATATTCTCTGCATATTTTGTTATTTAGCACTATTATCCTAAATCAACTTTGCTATTTGCTATTTTTGCAGAAAAATATTTGCATATCCAAAAAGAAATTTATCTTAATCCAGCAAATCTTTATTATTTCTAATGTAGCGATCAAGACAGGATTCAATATAATCATCCAATATACTCATCTTTAATAGATGAAACTAGGTGACATTTTTCTTTAGTACCTTCCTACTTCCCCATTTCACTCTTAGTTTTCTCCTTTTCATACCTAATGCTGACACAGCTTGTTCTAATACTCCTTTTTTCAAAAGAATGAAAAAGTATGACATCAGTGGTAGAATTTTTTTTTTGCATAAACATAACAAAAAAAAATAGTTCCCTGAATAAGATCTATTCTTTTGTGCCTTCATGTGTTAATGAAAATCTGTGATGCTTGAATGCAATATATCATCTCATTCTCCTCTCAGACTCTTGTTCCTACGTAGACTCACAAAAACTGAGGAGGTAGAATCACAGAAAAAAATCTTTTTCTGTGAATGTTCCTTGACCCACTTTTTTATTCCCCTGTGCAGTTGTTCTTCTTCGACTTTTTAAATTATTTTCCCATAGCATTTATTTCATTGTATTCTATGACATTGCAAAATGAATATCATTTATTTCACTTACACACATCCTCTTCCAGGTTCCAGTTCCTTGGGGATAGGAATCCTGCGTTACTTCCTCTTGTAACTGAGAGCCTGTGCGCAGCTTAGGTGCTCGAGGGTAATTGTCGAGTGCAGAGAGAAGTAGTGGATGCACGCCTTTGTTCAGTACTTTTAATTTTCCAGAAAAGCACATCCACGTATTCCCCCCATGAAAGAAATCCCCCATGAAAGGCCCTTGCTTTATAGGAATACTGCAGAGAGGCCCAAAATTCAAACTTTACTTGGATAACCAGGGCAAACTAAAGAAAGAGAAATCACCTCTAAAGAAAGTAGTAGCAAATGCAGGGGGATTTGAGCACTGGAATCCTGACACAGGCACTGCTCCAGGGGCCTGTAATGTCCAGGTGTAAAATTTACTTGTAGATTTTCAAATTTTACTTGGTAGATATAGAGGCTAAGTCTTGCCTCCAAATCTTTCTTGACCACCCTGCCTCTGTCTGCTCTCCTTGAAGTGAGGCGGAGACACCTCACAGGACTGGTTAGAAGTTTTCTACCATCACACCTCTGCCCCAATCAATCAAAAATTACAAGGATTCATTCTCAACTCTTCTCTGGTAGGGGTTATTGGGGTGGGGTGGGGGAGTGAGTGACTTCTGTGGCCAAAAGACCTTGGGAAAGTCTGGGTTAATCATTTTTCATTTTTTATAAAATGTAGAACTTTTGTAATCCTTTCATATTCATGAATGTCTATTGTATGATCCACTAATAACTATTAATGTCTTGTTAATCTTTAGAAGGGTACTGTAGAATGCAGATTTCTCAAATATATTTTATTAGAATTTAATTTATTTGCTAGTAATTTCTGAATTTTATTTATGTGTGTATATGTGCATAATATCATTTGAGAAATATTGTTGTATACAAAGAAATGTTATTTTTGGTTCCGTTCATAAGAATACAAGTTATTTCTTGCTCTCATGCCTCTATCCTCTGACTTCAAAAGTTTTTAATTTGCACGTCTTTAAAATGAGAGACTTAAGGGCCGGCCCCTTGGCTTAGTGGTTAAGTGCGCACGCTCCGCTACTGGCGGCCCGGTTCAGATCCCAGGCGCGCACCGACTCACCGCTTCTCTGGCCATGCACCTTCTCCTGCGTGCAGCAGCTGGAAGGATGTGCAACTATGAAATACAACTATCTACTGGGGCTTTGGGGAAAAAAAAAAAATGAGAGACTGAGACTGTATGAGCTTTAAGATGTTTTCTAGATTTAAAATTTAATGATTCAATAAAACTAAAGCAAATACTTTATCTTGTGGATAAATCCTGAGTAAATCAAATGGTTTTAATTTAATTAATAATTCAGATCTTTTTCTGATTATTTTTAAATTTAAACATGCATCGACCTTACAAGAAATGGATACAATTTATCTCTAAGATTTATTTGCACATTTCAAAATATTTAATTGGATTTATGCCAATTTGAATTGCAATTTCTATGGAATGATTTTACCACACGCACCTGTAGTTTGTAGATTTAGCTCTCATAACTGAAACTTCTTTCAGTTGTGATATGTACACAATCTCCTGAATCAAATAAAATGCTCAGATGTTCCTGCTGTAGCAGATGCCACACATTTCTTTACTCAGATATGGATGAAGTGTGTTTTTTTTTGCATGCGTTTCTATTATGATGTTCTATTATACAGCTATTCTATTTTATCATTGGCTTCACATTCTGAATTTTTAGAAACGTCTTAATTGGCAGGGTCTATATTTTGTGAAGCTCTTAATTTTCTGTATGAGATATATATGATGATAAAACATTTTGTAATATAAAAATAAATATTTAATTTTAACTTTATATATGGGCAAACCAGCACATGAAAAATTTCAATCAGGTTAATAACAAAAACTATTTTTAAAATTTTTATTCTGTCAAGGACAGCTATAATTTTTATTCACATATTGTATGTACTTAAAAAGCTTTTATAGTGAGAACACAATACATAAAAGTGCACATTAAAATTTACAGCTTAATGCATTATCATAAGCTGAACCGCTATCAAAGACAAAAAATAAAATCTGACCAATACCCTAGAATAGTTCTAGCACTCACGAAGACCTCTCATACCCTAAAGCAATCACTTTTCCCTCCTTCTCAAAGGTACGACTGTCTGGTTTTTAAAGTTTGATTTTGATATTTATATAAACAGAGTCATAGAGATTGCATTCTTTTCCATCTAGTGTCTTTAATTCAAAAATATGTGTTGGCGCTCCATATTCTTAAATGTTGCTATTTGTCCATTATAATCGTTGTGTATAATTCCAAGTTCATTATTTATCTATTCAACAGTGATGGACATTAAGGCTGTTTTCATCATTGGGTTATTAGAAATAATGTAGCCATGAACATTCTGATATGTTTTGCACTGCATGTGTGCATGCACTCTGTTGGGTATACATCTGGGAATGAAAGGGCTGGTTCAAAGATATGCATGTGTTCAAGTGGAGCAGACAGTTCTGAAATAGTGACTGAATCAATATAATGTGAGATAGGGGATCAGGCTTATTTTTATCTCTCTATATGAAAATCCAAATTACCCAGCAATATGTATTGAAAAAGCTGCTTCCAGTATCACATTTGTCACAAATCAAGTGCCCATGTGTGTGTGTGTGTGTTTCTCTATTTTGTGTGTTTGTGTGTGAGGAAGATCAGCCCTGAACTAACATCTGTTGCCAATCCTCCTCTTTTTGCTGAGGAAGTTTGGGCCTGGGCTAACATCCTTGCCCATCTTCCTCCATTTTGTATGTGGGACCCCATCACAGCATGGCTTGATGAGTGGCGTGTATGTCCACACCCAGGATCCAAACCTGCGAACCTTGGGCCACTGAAGCAGAGCATGTGAACTTAACCACTACGCCCCCAAGCCAACCCTTGTTTCTGTATTTTATTCTGTTACAGTTTTTTAAAATAACACTGCATTAAAAAACAAATGGATTTTATTGAATTTAAAACAACTGATATAATCACAATTATTTTTAAAACACATTTAGCAACAAATAAAGCCAAAATCATCCCACATAGAGAGATTTGTGCAGAGTTCCAGGAAGTCTCCAAGAAATTCTATGGCATTAACCAACACCCACTGATATATAGGAATCCACCAAGACCTAATGTTCTTGAAATACAAGCCATCAATTGCGACTTTAGGTCACCAATTCTGCCAGAAAGATTACTGAACCAATAACCAGTTCTGGATTATATGTAAAAGATGAATGAAAACAGGAATATTTGGGGACAATCGGTTCAAACCACAACTAAAAGTTCTCTGTATCTCTCACAAAACAGAGCTGTCCCTTTTGAATGAGCTATCACCTTCAACAACTATGAACTCAGCTGTGCGTGTGTGTGTGTGTGTGTGTGCAAGCATGTACAGATGTCTGTTTACATCTGTGGTGAGAATATTTGTTAAATTGAAGTTCTAAGGCCACTGGTGATTTGTCTTAAGGGTCTGTCCCTAATGCATTTCAAAACAAAATGTGTCAGTTATTACGTGACATTAGATTTGAGATTATTATGAAGAATCACATCAGTTCTAAGAGATCATTTTTGTCTATCAGATTGAAAGTAGCCACTTCAAAAATTGAGGTATATATTGTAACTGACAAATGTAAGACAAGTTTAAACCCTTCCTAAGTTGACAGCTATTTCATCAGTTGAGATTTTGATGACTCAGAGTAGATACAGAGTAAATAGTTCACAAATGCTTCGAGCATTCTTCATTTGAGGGGTCAAAAATTAAACTGGTATATTTGAACTGACTTTTGACAAATACAGTAATGTGCTAACATTTTAAAACTAATTTTACCTCAATGAGGGATTGTTTTAACATCATCTTAGTTCTAAATGATTTTTTAGACTTTCTAATTTTTAATGTACCTAAGCAATTATCACCGTCCAGCTTACAGTAACTCATTTTATTTGCAAACATGCTTATCCCCATAAGTGGATCTCAATATGTTTACCGTGAAAGTGTGTAAAAATGCCAAATTTGCAACAATATGCATATGTACAATCTAATTACATATCTTATATCTCAAAAAGAAATCAAATAAACAATATATTATTTCTCTTTGATTAATTTGGAATGAGATTTTCCCATGATTTTAATTTTCATTAATTAATTTTAAGCTATGTTAGGGGCCCAATAGAAGTTGAATTGAACTTTGAAAAACCAAAGAAAGAACAAGATTAATTCCTGACTGTGAAATTAATTACATTCTATCTTACACATGCATTTGTAATCAATCTTTTTACCAGCTAATAGTAAAATGCCTTAAAGGCATGTATAAAATAACATCATTTGAATTCTCTCACATTTCATTTTTCTAATTAAACATATTTGAATTATTTTAAAATTCTGTTTCTCAAACATTTTCAAAAAATTGATATTGTATAAATGTACATAATTTAAATATATTGGAAACTTTTATTATTAAGTTTTATATAAATAGACTTTTGAAATTCCTGATGTGGAGCACCAAAAAAATTGAGTCCTTAGAAAACATACACATACATTAAATCAAATCTTAATGACTCAAATACATTTTAAAATTTAATAAGAAAGCTCACCTCAAAGGAGTCCTATAGGAAATTGTTTTGGTCACAATGAAACCATTTATTTAAGCCAGTCTTTGTACTAGTATTTTGTTTTCGAAGTCAGGTTTTACATAAGTTTCTTTAACCTGTTTTATTACTTGAATTGTGTCACCCAAAAAAATACGTTCTAGTCCTCACTCCAAGTTCTTGTGAATGTGACCAAATTTGGAAATTGGGTCTTTGCAGATGTAATCAAGTTAAGATAAGGTCATATGTGATTAGGGTGGGCCCTAAATTAATGACTAAAGTCCTTATGATAAGAGGGAAACTTGGACACAGAGGTGCACAGAGGGAAGACAATGTGAAGACACAGAGGGAAGAAGGCTATGTAATGACCGGGGCAGAGATTGGAGAGATGCGCCTGTAAGACAAAGAACACTGAGGATTGCAGACAACCACCTGAAGCTAGAAAGAGACAAGGAGGGATCCTCCTCTAGAGTCTTCAGAGAGAGCATGGCCATGCCAACCTCTTGATTTTGGGCTTCTAGACTCCATAACTGTGAGAGAATAAATTTCTCTTGTTTTAAGCCACCCAGTTTGTTGTACTTTGTTTTGCCAGCCTTAGAAAACTAATACAACCTGCTAGGAACTTGTTCATGAATTTACACATTATGAGAAGTATTTTCTATTACATTCCAGGGCCTATGTTAAGCACCTTTTTATTTTAATCTTTTACAGTCTGACTATAACTAATGCAATGAGGAGAACATTAGTATCCCTCAATTTACAGATAAAGAAACCAAATCACAGAGAAGTCACGTACTAAACATAGCAGACATGATGTTCAATGTTCAATGTGGATACCACATTATGTCTATGTATTCTCCAGTTGATGGATATTTAGGTTATTTCTACTTTTTGATTATTATGACTAAAGCTGCTATGAACATTCACATGTAATAGTTTGTGTGGACATATGTTTTGGTTTCTATTGTTGGATACGTAGGAGTGAAATTGCTGAGTCATAGGGTTAATGCGTGTTTAACATTTTTAGAAACTGCCAAGCTATGTTCCAAAACAGCTGAACCATTTTATATTCCAATCAGCAATGTATGAGAATTCCTTGCCAAAACATTATTATATGTGCTTTTTATTATAGCCATTCTAGTAAGCTTGAGATGTTATTTCATTGTGGTTTTAAAGTGCATTTCTCTAGTGACAAATGAGGTTGAACATGTTTTTATGTGCTTATTGACCATTCCTATATCTTCCTTGGTGAATTGTCTATTCAAGTCTTTTTTTCCACTTTTTAATTGGATTCTTTGTGTTATTGAATTGTAATGGTTGTTTCTATATTCTGGATGCAAGCTCATTATCAGATATGATTTGCAAATATTTTTTCCCATTATGTGGCTTGCCTTTTCATATTCTTTTTGGTGTCATTTCAAGTACAAAATTTTTAATTTTGATGAAGTCCAATAGTTGATATGGAAAAATTCTTTCTTGTGGAGTCTGTTCCAAGGTTCTCTTTTGTGATATATATATAACCAAATTAACTTAAGTCGTCACATGAAAGGCCTAATTACCTCAGTTCCTAGTCCCCAATTTCCAAAATATGTCCAGTTTTCAAAAAAATTGCAAGCATGACAAAGGGCAAGAAAAAATACAATCTGAGGAAACAAAATCATCAGAACCAGCCTAAGATATGACACAGATGTTAGAATTATCAGACAGGAAATTTAATTTAATTATAATTAACATGTTAAAGACTCTAATGGAAAAAGTAGACAACATGAAAGAACATATAAATAATATAAACAAAGAGATGGAAACCAAGAAATATCAAAAAGAAATGTTAGAAATATAAAACACAGTAATACAAATGAAGAATACTTTTCATGGGCTCATCAGTAGACTCAACATAGCCAAGGAACAATCAGCGAACCTGAAGATAAGTCAGTAGAAACTTCTCGCATTGTAATGCAAACAGAAAAATCAATGAACAACAGAACAAAGTATTGAAGAACTATGTGACAATATCAAAAAGTTTAACAGACAAATAATTGGAACACCAACAGAGGAAAAAAAGAAAACAGATTAGAAAAAATATTTGAATTAATAATGGCTTAAAATTTTCCAGTATTAACAACAGACACCAAACCACAGATCTAGGAAGCTTAGACAACACCAAGTAGTATAAATACAAGCATATACACACACACACATCCGCACACGTCACCAAGGCATAACACATTCAAGCCACAGGGAATCAAAGACAGAGAGAAAATTTTGAAAGAAGCTGGGGGAGAAAACACCCTACATATAAAGGAACAATCATTAAAAGCACAGTGGACTTCTTATCAAAACAGTATAAGTAATAAAAAAGCAGAGTGAAATATTTAAAGTGTTAAACAAAATACTAGAATTCTATAGTCAGTGAAACTATCCTTCAGAAGTGAAAAAGAAATGAAGTCTTTTTTGGACAAAAACTGGGGGATTTCATTGCCAGCAGATCTGCTTTGCAATAAATGTTAAAACAAGTTCTTCAGGGAAGTAGAAATGATGTAGGTTAGACGCTTGGACTTACATAAAGAAAAGAAAAGCATTGGAGAATAAATAAATGAAGGTAAAATAGATATTTTATGTTTTTATTCTCAATTTATCTAAAAGATAACTGTCCGTAATAGTAACAATGTATTGGGTGATTATAGCATACAGATAAATGAATTGGGTGACAGCAATGTCATAATAGACAATAAGACTATTACTGTGCGAAATGGTTGATTCTAGGGTTGGGACGGGTAATATACAAAATGATCTTGGCGCACCTTCTAGTGCTAGACAGTAAGGAAGTGCTGAAAAAAATACACAGTTAAGGGCATATGTCAATAGAAACACAGGAGCCAAATGAAAGAACTTCCACTGGCCTAAGCTGGAAGAATTTGAGCAGCAAAATAAAGTAGTATTGGATTATAGCTCAAAGAATAAAATGAATACCTATGATATGAATAAATTAATGATTGACTACATAAGTAAATGGGAGACTAGATAAATCTCCCATGCAGAAGAATTCCAAGTAATTTATGTAGATATTTCTCCCTTAAAGAGATAGAAATATTTTTTCACTTAAGTGTGGGCACTGTATGAGTACAGTATGGAAAGAAGGAAAAAAACAGTAAATTTACAGTGAATAAAACTGACAAACACTATCTCAACCCAGATGATCAAGGTCAACATCAACAATGATAAGTCATAGGGATTAGCATGTACCCTTGATATGAGGTAATAAAAATGGCACTTTACCTCTCTGGTCTTCCTCCCCAAAACACATTGTCCAAATCTAATCATGAGAAAATCATCAGACAAACACCAATTGAGGGACATTCTACAGAATATCTGTCCAGTACTTCTCAAAATTGTCAAGGTCATCAATAACAAGAGAGGTCTGAGAAACTGTGAAAGCCAAGAGGAGCTTAAGGACTCTTGACAACTAAATGTAATGTGGTATCCTGGTTTGGATACTGAAAGAGAAAAAGGATGTTAGAGAAAAACTGAGTAAATCTGAACTAACTATGGACTTTAGTTAATAACGTATCAATAGTGGTTCATTATGCCAAATGTACCTTACTAATAGAGGATGTTTATAATACTTATCCTTCCCCTGGGGATATTTATTTATATTCCAATATGTAAGAATGCTGGATCTTTCTCTTTCTCTTTCTATGGAGAATTTCTTTATACTAGGGAGGAAAGCTTTCTCTGTCTTAGAAGGAAGAGGGGGAAACAGCTGTCTCACTGCTATATAAACTTGCAGATTTATATTTTGGGAAGCTTCTCTGTAGTGTAAGCACCTTGACATTAGGCTTTTTGATTGTAGTGTAAGTGTCTGACATTAAGCTCTTGATTGCAGAGGCATGCATTGCAAAGACATCAATCTCAGATAAACACACGGCCAGCTGTATGACACAGCTACTGCTAAAACAACTAGATGAGGAACCAGGCTGCCTCGTCCATGAAATTCCCCTTTTCAGTCAGATAACTGACTACTTGAGGGCCCGATTCTTCCTTCCTGTGCCCTAATTTTCGTTCTTATGTTTTAAATTTGCCAATAAAGAGTGAAACTGGGAAACGCTAGGTACCCTACCCTCGGACTCTAATAAAGGCAGGGCCCCAGATCCTAGCTCCCTTCCTCTCTCTCCACTCATGATCTCGCTTGTGGCCCTGCGCATGCCATGTACTCTCTAGGACCCGTGGGTAATAAGTCTTGTTCTTCAAGCTTCTCTAATGGTTTTGCTGAGGTGTGTCCTACAATCTTCTACCCCTATTTTGCTGTGAGTAAATAAAGCTTTGATCTCTGATCCAGAGGCCTGATGTTTCTGCTAGTATCTATGTGTGAATGTATGTATGTCTGTATCTCTGTCTCTATCATCTGCCTATCTATATACGTGTACGTGTACACAGCGGTAAAATCTAAGCTCCTTTACAGTTCCTGATTTAAGTTTCAACACGTGAGGATATGCTTCTGATTTTATACTAAGAAATGTTTTGCATATAGAAATTACAAACAAGAAAACAGAAATTATTCATAAATCCAAACAACTACAGTCAATATTTTTTCCTCCATGAGCATGACTCTAGACACATACACACACATATAAACACACACAGATGATCATTTTCCATATGACTATCATATTTGGCTCATTTTCTTAGCATCTTATGAATGTTCCAAATTTAATCATTTTTAATAAGTGTGTCTTTTGTCACACTGGTGTACTATAAATAATTTTCTTTAAGTTTTCTTGAATATGACTCATTTTGTTTTTGTTGTTCCTTAGCCTTATTTTAACAATAATATCCTTGACACAACTAGATATTATGATCTATTGATTATAATTTTTCTATTTCACACTACACTAAAACGAATATAAAACATTAAATCTTTTAAAGGCTTATCCAGTTTTTATGCCTCTAATCATTTTCCTTTTTTTCTGCTTGTGAAAATTAGAGCCGATAGTTTTAAACTAAGAACCAAAATTAGGGAAACATTCAGCTCCACAAACAAAAACAAAACCCTCAATGGATATAGGGATATAGCATATACAATTACAGAGCTGAAGGAATGTGTGATTAACCAGAAGGAAGAAGAGGAAACAGAGCAGACCCAGGGCTTTCAGCAGCAGGAAACCATGGATCTTCTGTTTACGGTTGTAACATTAGGTGGTGCTTCATCAATAAATATTCTGTGTGTCTGATCACCATTTACTTCCCAGGTGAGAGATCGCAAGTAGCCCAATCTAGTCTAAACGTATATTTTTGAGGTTAGGGTCCTGTAATTATCTTTGCTCAACATTCACATAAAGTGGAGGAAAGGAAGCTCCCTAATGGAGGGGAATTAAAAAGAAAGAAAAAGAAAAGAAACAAGAAACAGAAGTGACTGCTATATTTCACCCTGTGGCCACTGTGCATTCAAACTTTGTTTTTACACATACAAATCCAGAAAATCTTCCCATTTAGCGTACAACTTTTCTTCAAACAAAAAAATGGATTCATTCTCTTCCCAGGGAGAGAAAATACAAGGTCGTAACTTGCTACCGAGTTTCAAGAGACAATATCATGAAGCCACTGCTGTTCAAGTCCAGAACCACCAGGTGATAACACTGCTCGTTTTCCTTCTGGTTCTCACCACTAACAAACTTTATACAGTGGAAAGGAAGATAATAATGTGCTTCTTACACAAGAGCAACTTAACAAGATCTTTGGTGGCTCTGCTTATGTTAGGCAGCAGTTGTCTTCTAACAATCTTTGCCTCTAAGCCTAGGAATACTATGAAGTACTTCAAATGTGTTGTAAATTTCACATAGATCTTTATTGGATAAACCTGCCCACTTTCTTCTCCGTAGTCGCAGTCAGTCACCATATATTTTTTTTTATCCTGTTTCTAATGATGCAGTGAGGAACACTGACTGCATAGAGGCAGTATAAGATTTGAATTTAGGGAAAATATAACTGTGTGCCTTGGTGGAATTACCCCATCATTGGTTACTAAACCTGTAGACTGGAAAAGCCCAGAATCATAGGAGCAAACTATAAACCTATTCAGATTAAACTACTGAGGCATCTCTCTCAGGAGAAAACATTAATGCAATTATCTTTGATTTTCTTGTATCATTTCATAAAAATTTGTCTCCCCCATAGATAATATTCTTTTCAACAAAGTACCTACTTTAAATAAACATCAACAAATCCACATTAGCTTATGTTAATGATAGATGATTTGCATTATGGTAATAGATTCTATGTGAAATCTGCATTTAATGTTTTTAGATCATTTGACATTTTAAATACTATTCTTTTAATTATGAAATTAATTAGAGTACAATACTCTCATTAATGATGAAAATTAACATGCCATGCAATATAGATTGTTTTCAAATGTGAAAATTATGAGTGTTTACTGAAAGCTTAAGTAATTTTCATTTAAAATATGCATAATTGCATCCATTTGTAGGAAATTTTATTTTTTTTGGAATTATGGTTAGACTTCTTTTTCTTTCTTTGTATGTGCCTCATAGATTTTTTGAGGAAGAATTAAAAATCTGATTAAGATGCATTATAAATTTAGGAAAAGAACCTTTTATCAGCAATAATCCTCCTCTAAGGTTACAAAGTAAAAGCATGAAATGTTTCTTTTTTTCACGTGTAAATTTTGAGCAAATGAATTCCTTTATCAGCAATTTTTTTTCTTAAAAAGCCAGCAGCTAAATCCACAGAAGATTTATGGGTTCGTAGTTATAAATGTCAGCTAACTCCTTGGGGTATCAGAAGAGATATAGAATAAGTCACTCTGGTCTTCAGAATCATACAAACTGCTAAATGTACAAAGTCTTCAGAATTGTATTACATATTCATTTGCAGGAGTACTTCTCCATATCTGGTCTCATCTTTACAACCTTCAGCATAAAAAATAAAGAAAACACTAAGGCAATAAACCAGTTTCAAATAAAATATCAATTTATGGTCAATTTTTATAGATTATCATTTTATTTGTTAACTCAGTTACCATTCACTGAAAGAATGTATTTACTAGAATTGTCTATGCTAAGGTATTAAGCTGATGTCTCTTGTAATAGACTAAGTAAAACCGTAGTCGAGTGCTTATCTCACTTCTAGAAACATTATGGGATCAATACACTGTGGTTAACACTCCAACCTAAAATCTATTTTTTTAATTACTTCTATCTTGCCTCTTACCATTGAGTGCCACCTCTTAGTCTCTGGTTTTTGAGAATATTAACAATTCCATCAATATAAGGTAAACCAGTTTCATGGCAAAATCGTGATATTTGGAATATCAAGGTAAACCAGTTTCTATTGTCAACTCCGGCCTACTGATCTTTTTAAATATCCTCATAAGCTCTCACCAGTGCATTTCTTATTACTTTGATGAAAAAGTTTCTTTTGAGCCTTTCCTGGCAACATAATAAAGTTATAGTTATTACCCAATTGGCCTTTTCAGCAACCTAAGCCTATTTATTGGTTTTAAGATAAAACAAAGACAAGCCTGGAAATTGAGGTGTTGAGGTAGACATACAGCATCTTTGCACCAGCTGCCTCGGGTAAGGTTTCTGCATGGTTCCCAGGTGAGAGAAGTCTTCTTTATGGCAAGAAAGAGGAGTTGTTTTTTTTGACCAGGAATATTATAGGTATTTGGTGGTTCAAGATTCTCAGTTATGTTGAGAATTCTCCATCCTGTATACCAGCATCATACTCTTTCCCTATCAGGGCCCTGACTTGAGCACAGATCTAGGAAGATGCGCATTTGGTGTCCTATGAAGCTCTGCCACCACTACAATTAAATTTCAGCATGATTTTTCAGCATAGTCTACCTTGCAGCTATAGGTGACAAGAGTCTCTAGAAATGTTCCCCTAAAGATGTTCCAGCATCCACAGTGTGCATTGCATTGACAATTTGCTAATCTGAGCCAATCATTTTCTTCTTTCAGGGCTTCAGAAACCAATTGCAAACCAATCGCAACTCCAGTCCTTATAATGTCCATTGTTCCCAAAACGTTCAAGTGTAATCCCTACGTTATAAGCCAAAGTTTCACACTCCACCTTGTAGCATGCTGAAAGTTAGCCCTAAAAAATAGATGTCTATGCCCCAATCCCCTGAACCTATGAATATTGTCTTACATAGCATCTTATATGGCATATATGGCACATTAAAGATGTGATTAAGAATCTTGAGAAGAGGAATTTATCTTGGATTATCTGGGTGAGCCCTAAATACAATCACATGTATCCTTATAAGAAGAGGTTGTTTTATAACAGATACAAGGAAGAGAAGGCATACACAAAGGAGAAGGCCAAGTGAAGAAGAAGGTAGAGATTGGGGTAATGTGGTTACAAGTCAAGGGACACCAAGGAATGCGGGTAGCCCCCAGAAGCCGGGAGAGTGGCATGAAACAGATTCTCCCTTAGAGCTGAGAAAGCACAGCCTTGCCAACTTCTTGATTTTGGACTCCTGGTCTCTTAACTGTGAGAGAATAAATTTCTGTTGCTGTAAGCCACCCAGTTTGTGGTAATTTCTTATGACAGTCACAGGAAACTAATGCACACCTCATCAAAATGTCCCACCAGTGGGCGCCGGCCCAGTGGCACAAGCCATTAAGTGCACACGCTCCACTGGGCGGCCCGGGGTTCGCCAGTTCGGATCTCGGACGCGCACCGCTTGTCAAGCCATGCTGTGGCGGCGTCCCATATACAGTGGAGGAAGATGGGCACGGATGTTAGCCCAGGGCCAGTCTTCCTCAGCAAAAAAAAGAGGAGGATTGGCAGATGTTAGCTCAGGGCCAATCTTCCTCACAAAAAAAAAAAAAAAGTCCCACCAGTGAAATTCTTATTAATGGTAATGCTTCTGCATGCCAGGGGTTATATTACCACTACCATCAACATCAAGATAGTCCTTATTACTATCTGACCTGTGCATGATCTCTTTCCAGAATGCCATATTGAGGGTCTGCTTTCTAAGGCTACTATGATGTCAATTATCTCATGACACCAATTGTCACCCCATGTCCCTAAGGAGAGCTTATGACAAGGGTTGGCATGCAGGTAGTTTATGTGAGGATGCTCTCCTAGGGACAAGGACCAGGATGTTAGGGAAGAGTAAAACAGGAAAGTCAAACCAAGGATGAGCTGGTTTCTTTTGTGGACAAATAAATCTCAAACCCCGCAATGGGCTTTTTGATGTGTCAACTTGGCCAGGCTACAGTCCTAAGTTACTTAATCATACACTCATCTAGGTTTTGCTGTGAAGGCATTTTGTAGATGTGATGAAAGTCCATAATCAGTTGACTTTAAGTAAGGGAGATTATTTTATATAATCTGGATGGACTGGATTCTATCACTTGAACGGCCATAAGAGCAGAACCGAGCCTTCCTTGAAGAAGAAATTCCACCTATAGGCAGCAATTCAGCTCCTGACTGAGAGTTCCAGCCTGTCCTTCCTGCCCTATGGATTTTGGAATTGCCAAAATTCCATTGCATAAGCCAATTCCTTGCAAGAAATTTCTTTATCGATCTATCTAACTAGCTAGCTATCCATGTATCTATCTATCTCCTACTATTCCACTTCTCTGGTTAGACCTTGATAGACAGGAACCCCCTAGAAACACTTCAGGTAGCTGTACCAGGTGCACCTCAAGATTTTTAACAGAAACAAAGAAAAGCATTCATCCACAGACTTCCATTTTCAATTGATCAAGGGTTCCTCCAGGAGCTATTAACTACCTTACATTTCCAAGTTTGTGCATGAACTAGAATGGCTGAGCAAGTTTTATAGGTGAACAGTGTAGTGATGACAGGTAAACACTGGTGAAAACTAAGCAAGTGATACAATGTGGACCGAGAAAAGCGATCAGTGGATTTGTGCAAACTGCTAGTTCCTAGAGCAATGGCCTGCTTAAAAAGACAGCTCAAGAAGATGCAAAGATGATGGGTACAGGAAGTACTGTTTACCTAGATATCTCTGTGCAGATACACAGTCACAATAAACACATTTTTCTAAAAGACAAAATTTTTAAAATCTGTTTCTTCTTTTTTTCCACAATGATGGTGGTAAAGAAAAAGATGGTTTGGTTTATTATGCTTTGCTGGACCGAGTTTAGCAAAATATTTATATAAAAATGTGAAAAATTAAGTATTTAGCCATTCATTATTAATTAAGTAACATTTATTACTGGATAATATTTCTTCTTTATATAATCCTAATTTCATTAGTGTTAATTAGAAGTAATTATGACTGATTAAATGAACACTTCATTAAATGATTTGTCTATTAGTTTAGCTGTGATCCCTTATACTCAGATACCACATTTGCAAAGAGCACACTACTATTTTGGAATTAGACAAAAGTCTGTAAAATACATAATAAATCAAGCATTTAGATTAAAAATTACATATATATGCATGTATAATATATACATATATGTATAATGTATGGGTGTATATAGACATATGCATGCATATAATGTGTCTATGATTGTATTTTCAGGTTGAAAGGTAAATCAGTACATACATAAACATAAATATACACATACATACACATGTGTGTGTCTGTATATCCTTGTGTTTAGAGGAAAACCATACTTTTCCTTACACAAGCAGAAGTTTTCCTCTGAACACAATAATATAAAGTGTTGAAATTTTTACATGTATATTCCTTTACGTATTTTGACTTTTCTTTTTTTTTTTTTTGGTGAGGGAGATCAGCCCTGAGCTAACATCTGTTGCCAATCTTCCTTTTTTTGCTGAGGAGAATTGGTCCTGGGCTAACATCCGTGCACATCTTCCTCTATTTTATATGCGGGATGCCTGCCACAGCATGGCTTGATATGCGGTGCCTAGGTCCACACCCAGGATCCAAACCTACGAACCCCAGGCCACCAAAGCACAGCATGTGAACTTAACCACTATGCCACCAGGCCGACCCCAATTTCTACTTTCTTAAATACTCATTTTTTAGGTTGTAAGATTTTTAAAATTTTATTAACTTATTTATTTTTTATTGAACCATATGATCCAGCAATTCCACTTCTGAGTCTATATCCAAAGGTAATGAAAACAGGAGTTCAAAGAGATATATATATGCCTGTGTTCATTGCAGCATTATTCACAATAGCCAAGATATGGAAATAATCTAAGGGTCTATCAACAGATGAATGGATAAAGAAATTGTGGTATATATATATATATATATATATATATATACACACACCCACACATACACAATGGAATATTTTTCAGGTGTAAGAAAGAAGGAAATCCTGTCATTTGCAACAACATGGATGGACCTTGAAGACGCTATGCTAAGTGAGATAAGTCAGATAAAGACAAACACTGTAATATTTTTTTTAAATGAGTGGGTTAATCTATGAAAATACAAACCAACTACTATGTCACATTTATACCAAAGCAATTATAGCCTACTTACAGAATAATCATAGATTTTCTAATGCTTTTAATAAATAAAAGTCATTGATTTTCAAATCCCCCAGATTCCAGCAAACTGGCAACAAGAGTATATTATAGTTTAAATCATAATGCTATCTCACTCTATCTTCCATTACGTAGATACTTCTGATGACTATTGCTGTACACTTCCCCAATAATTCTTCAGTTAAAACTATTTACTGTTGTTAATCTTTGTCCATAGAAATCAGGTAGAGAATAAGGTGATCATGAAGGAATTTTCCCAAATCCATTTCTGAAACCCAGAATGACTTGGATTAACCGAAAAGTGTGTTATGGAATTAGCAATTATTTCAGATGGACAAACAAGAGATGTCTGGAGTTTACCCATACAAATTATAATTATAAATCTAAGACAAATGCAATCTTTAAAAAATAAATAATACAGTGGAAATAATACACATGTATTATTTACTTTTAATGATGAGTCCAATTAATGTTCCCCTTGAGTGTATATATATGATAAAATGCTAAATTAATGCTAAAAGTTACCTATTCTTATGTGATAGAAGTTATAGATATAAAAGTTTTGGTAGAACTATATGTATGTTTTGAACAGAAAAATGAAAACTACTTAAGATAGTTTAAAACGTAAAATATAGTGCATTGCCTGATGTTTTTCCAATTATAATTCTGTGTTTTTCTGTGTGTCTCTCTCTCATCATTTTTTTTTTGGGGGGGGGGGACCTAAGGTGGTTAAGAGCATCTTTGAGACAGTGCTTTTATCAATTTCCAAGTAAGTGATAAATCCTTGTTTTTTCAATTGACCTCTATGGTGAGAGATAAGACAGGTAGGAAATACTACTGGTTGATATTGATGAATTGCCATTTCCTGAGGAAGGACTTTCTCAGTTTTTCTTGCTAAAAACAAAACTAATTAAATTAGAAAAAATTTATGCACTCAAAATTGAATACTTATTCTGGACTATTACAGAAAGAACCACTGGTATAGAATCTTTTGATTTCTTGGAACATTTAGAATAAAACTACCAAAAATAATTTAAACTTTTTTTCTCTCATTGGAATGTAAAATGCAGGTAGGCTAGTAATGATGATTACAATGGCAAATGAAAGTGTATTACTTTCATTTGCTGTTCACGAAAAGATCATCACTCAAAACTCCAGGATGATTTCTCCTGGGTACCTTTAAACGGTATCCTTTCTACTAATCTTTTATTTCTATTTTATTTCTCTCTTCTTGGAAATGCTACTCCTCCTTAGATTTGCAGCCTTCCTGATTTCCATCTTCTGCTTTGTGCCTGATGACAGAGTCTACAGGGACTCTCTTTGCCATCTACTTTTCTGGTCCAACTGAAATGGAACATTCTGATTTACTGACCTCATCACTCCTAAATGAAGTTCACACTTTTGAAATACTGGCTGTGATAAAGTCCAACTTACTCTCCCACAAACCGCTAAGCCTAAACAATCATTGAAGTTGTTTAAGTCTTTTGAAAACATCATGTCAAAATTTCACTCCTGTAGGATACTCAGCAGCTGGAAACTGAAACAAAGCCTACCTAAATACAACAAAATGGGGTGGAAAAAAATCACAAAAGAGGAACTGAGTGCTTACAGCTTTATGTGGTCCAAGTCTCCAATGTTCTACAATTTTTGTGACACTGACAAAAGCTCAGTCAAGGGAAAAAAATGTTACTGGTGACTGATTTGTTTGTTCTTTGCCACTTGTTACCAAGGCACAGTAAAACCACATCACATTCCCTGAAGAACACCATGTTTCTATTGTTGTGTTGCTGTGGTCATCCTGTTGCATTCAACACTACTATGTGGCAGTGAAAATAACCACCAACAAATATTAACAATAAAATAAATAAATTTTAAACTAACAGATAAATTGCTCCTAAATACACCTGCAAGATGTCCAAGATTAAGGTAGCACGTCAGCTTAGCTCTTATTAAATGAATGAAGCTGAAGAAAGAAGTAGGGGAAATGAATAAAGATTAAATACTCTTTCATATACGCTCATGTGTTGCTTAACAAGAGGAATACGTTCTGAGAAATGCGTCATTAGGCGATTTCATTGTTGTGCGAACATCATGGAGTGTACTTACACAAGCCTAAATGGGATAACCTACTACACACCTAGGCTAGGCGGTACTAATCTTACGGGACTGAAACATTGTTATGTTTCACATGACTGTACACTTTTGTTCTTTAAGTACTTCTCAGTAAAGATTTCATATTATTCACCAAAAATGTTTTCAAGGAACTTGTTAGATATTAATTTCTTTGTCAGCTAGACTGGGTAATATGCACCACTGGGTGGTACTTACATATAAATATTTGTGGCATAGTCGGTATGCCATATTGTTTATCAAATTGAAGTTGCTGATCCCTCCTTTTATAGTCCAGAGCAGGCGATATTAGTGAGGACTGGAGGGCACAAAACTACATTGAAGAACTGTGGTAAATACTCAAGATCTTATTTTTAATCAGTCTCAGTTTCATTAAAGATATATCCATGTTTTATTGGAAGCTTGATCAGAATGTGAAGAGAATTTAATTAACTGCACCCATAGATGCATGACAGACAATAGTGATAAATGTGCAATGTCGTTTCCTTAGTTGTTCTTTCTTCTTCTTCTTCTTCTTTTTTTTTTTTTGTGAGGAAGTTTAGCCCTGAGCTAACATCTGTTGCCAATCCTCCTCTTTTTGCTGAGGAAGATTGGCCCTGGGCTAACATCTGTGCCCATCTTCCTCCACTTTATACGTAGGACACCTGCCACAGCATGGCTTGATAAGTGGTACATAGGTCCATGCCTGGGATCCCAAGGTGTGAACCCCGGGCTGCGAAAGCGGAGCTTGCAAACTTGACTACTACGCCAGCAAGCAGACACCTTTTTCTAACTATTTTTAAATCTATTTCCATTCGCCTTTCTCAACTTACATACCTCTTGCTACATAGATGCTCACTCTGGTTTGTTTAATCTGTTTTTACACCTTCACAATAGCTACTTTGATACACGTGTGTACTTCAATACCATGTCTTTGTGTATTTAAATCTTAAGTAGTATTGACCTGCATATATTAATCTTTTGATGTTTTTACTCAAGCATTATAAGATTTATTCATGTTGCTATTTTAAAATATATTTATTTTTACACACCCACCATCCTCCCTCTAACTGAATGGTGGACACATATATCAGGTTATTGCTATGGCACCACCCCACTTTTTGTAACAACTTCTGTATGTGAAGATAATGCAAACTAGATTTTTAAAAATTTTGATATGACTTCAAACTTACAGAAATTTTCCAAGAATAATACAAGGAATTCCCACAGGCCCTTTTACCCCGATTTACCAGTTTTTAATATTTTGCTATATCTGTTTTATCAGTCTCCATAACACATTATTTTATGAACAATTTGATAGTTGCAAATATTATGCTCATTTGCACTAAGTCAGTATGTATTTCCTAAGAATAAGGATCTTGGCCACAGTAAAAAATAACAAAATTTAATGGCACAATAGTACTCAGATCATAAAAATTTCCTAGTAACGTACTTTGTATATTTATATTTTTCTGCCCAGGACCTAATCCAAGATCACACATTGCATTTGGTGGTCATGTCTCTTTAATTTCCTTTCGTTTGGGTCTGTTCCTCAGTCTTTGTTATTCTTGTATTGATGTTTTTTAAGAATGCATTTAGTAGAATTGTTACCAAACCAAGCAGGTTTGCCTCCTGGTGAGTTAAATAAAACTCTACACCAGTGGAAGTTGTCTCACAAAGTAAAGTGTAATTGCAGCAAATAGGAGGCCATGAGGAATCATTTCCAATGTCATGGCATCCTCGAATAAGGGAAGCAGGGACAATTTATTTCAGATGGGGAATGAATATTCAAAAGGGAGGGGCGGGTATTCGCTTGCGCAGGCTCAGTGGGAGAACATGCTTCCATATACACTGCAGGTTATAGTGTTGAGGCCTAAGCTCCCCATGGATCTTAGCATTAAAATAAGGCAAAGGTGGGGGCCAGCCCAGTGGCACAGCGGTAAGTGCACGTACTCCACTTAGGCAGCCCGAGGGCCACAGATTTGGATCCCGGGCATACACTAAAGCACCGCTTGTCAAAGCCATGCTGTGGCAGCATCCCATACAAAGAGGAGGAAGATGGGCATGGATGTTAGCCCAGGGCCAACCTTCCTCAGCAAAAAAAAAAAAAAAGAGGAGGATTGGTATCTGATGTTAGCTCAGGGCTGATCTTCCTCACAAAAAATAAATAAATAAGGCAAAGGTCATGGGCATAGCTCTTGTAGTGAGGGTTGGGTGGTGGTTGCATCTCCTTCACATAACAAAAGGGACAAAAACAACTTGGAAAAATAGTTAAATGCTTCCAAACCCACCCTTGAGTTTCTCTGGGCACCTACTCTATGACAGAATGCCCCTTAATTTGTATACTTCTGATGTTTCTTCACGACTGTCTTTAGGTTATGCATTTTGGGTAGGATTACCACTTAAATAATATTTATGTCCTTCTCAGTACATCATTCCAGAAGGCACATGATTTCCCAATATTGATGGTGTTAACATTAATCACTTAAAGTTGTGTCTGCCACCATGTTTCTCTGTAAAGTTACTATTTTTCTCTTTGTAATTAATACGTAATTTCCCAGAAAAAACTATGAAAATATTATAATGTTCTCTTTCTTATCAAAGTCCCACTGATACGTTTGGCATCTCTTGGTTTTCTAACTTCAGCATCCTTACTACATTCACTAGTTTCCATTCTACTATAAGAAATAGCTTGTCTTTTTGTGCCATTTATTATATCAAAATGATTTCATGAAATCTTATTTCATTCAGTGGGTTATTATTGTTACTTGATTATTTCTTTTGATGCTTAAATTGTCCCAAATTTGGCCAGTGGAAGCCTCTTCAAACTAAGAGTCTTGTGTCCTTTTGAAATGTCTCTGTAATTCTTTAAACACTTCCTTACTTTTCAGTGCAAAAATAAGTATCAGGTTCATCTACTTTACCAGACACAACCCTGAAATCGGCTATTTCTCTGTGTTTATTTTAGTGGAGAATACTGTTTAGAAACCAAGAACTAGATGCTAAGTATGCTTATTGTCACTGTTGTAGTATTGCGTTTAGGTCTTTTGTGTAAACAGAGCTAGAAGGAGATATATAATATACACACACGTGTTTAGCGTGTATATATTATCATGAGTCTATAGTGATATCTCCAACTGCAATGCAACAACACAGGTTTCATTCTAGCCTTTCCACTTTCCATATCTTTAACATCTTTCACTACATTGAGAAATATAAATTTTATATCTTCAATATATTTACCCATTTACTGAAGCCTCGTATAACAAATAGCTGTTTTTAAAATTTTTTACCCATATCAATGTGAAAAGCAAACATAGTAATTAGAATTAAATACTTATTTCAATTGTCTTAGGTAAAATTTGTATACAGTGAAATGAACACATTTTAATAGTAAAATTCAATGAGTTTTTAATAATGCATATACCTGACTCAACCAAACCAGTATCAATAGAAAATTTTCATCACTAGAAAGTTCTGTCAAGTCCCTTCTCAGTCAATATCGCAACCAGAGAACCACTGTTCTGATTTTTTTTTTTTTACCATAGACTAGTTCCAGGACGTCATATAAATGGAATTTTACAGTATGTATTGTTTTGCTTTCATGTTCTCACATTCAGCGCAGTATTTGTTTGAATCATTCGTGGTATTAGTTTTATCAGTAATTTGTTCATTTTAACACTGTGGAAGTATTGAGAAGTCATCAAATTCTAGACTTATTCTGAAGTCATAAGAAACAAATATTGTCTATGGATCAGTGATAGAGGAGATGGAAGAGAGAAGTCAAGTTGGCTACCAAAACATTTGTCATGAGTATCTGGAAGAATAGTGTTAATTTTTACTAAAATGAAGATGACAAGGTCAGTAGGCGAGAGCTCAGATTTGTGCATGTGAATTTAGAAATATGTGTTAGAAAAGCAAAGCGAATAGTAGGTTTTGCTTTGTTTTTAGAAGTTGAGAATAATAACAACATGCTGAAGAAAACGCTTCACTATAGAACACCAAAGTTTACACTGATCTTTCTTATTTTGCTGTTTTTTCCTAAGTTCTTATCATGGACACTTAACTCTTAGTTTTCATAATTTCATCTGTTCTGATATAAACATTTATATGAAGTGCTGCATCAGTTTCATCCCATGTGTGTTTTGGGATCAATATAAGTATTTTCTGATTTTCATTTTTATTTATTTAGAACCATGAGTTATTTAAACTGTGATATTATTTAATTTGAAAACATGGTTTTTGTCCAATTATCTCTTATTATTGATTTCTAGCATCTCTCATTCTGATCAAAGAGGCTGTGATGCCGGCTCAACACAAGGCTGACGTGAGGGAAGCCACATTGTAGAAAAGAAACCCCTATGGTAACTTTGAATGACCTCTGACTAACTAGCCCCGCTGGACATGCACCCTCCAGGAGGTCTAACTGCTTTGTAGATTTTACGACCCCTGCTTGTGCATGTACCTCCCAGCTGTGATAAGATGATAACTTTGTTCTTTTGAGTTCCTTAGGAATGTGAGGACCCCTGAACAGAGAGTCTATTCTCATAGCCATCATCAGTGAAAAGTGAAAGATCTGGTGTGGCACTCCCAGTCTGTAACACCAGTGGGTCAACATTGCTAACCCCTTCCCCTGTAACCCACTGGCCTATATAACTGCTGTAAGATCTCCTGCCCGCTTAAGATGGTTTTTTTCAGATATTAGTCAACCATCTTCCCTCTTGCTAGCAAGCTGTAATAAAAATGTCCTTTATCTCCTACTACCTTGCCTCTTGACTATTGGCATGTCTTGCAATGGGCAGATGAACCCCCTTTTTGGTCGGTAACATCTGGATTCTATAAGTTCAACCCTCTGATATTTATTGAGACTTGCTTATGGCAAAGACTATGACTAATGTTTGGAAATAATCTATGTCTGCTTGCAAAGAGTCTGTATTACTCAAAATTCAGGATTCTAAATATATTTGTTATATCAAGTGGGCAGAGACCAATAGTACTAGCAGAAAGGAAGTTGTTAACCTATATTCATTTAAGCCAAAAAATAATATAGAAGACAAATGGGGAGAGGAGGAAAGCACTACTAAGGATATAGCAGACACTGTTTGTCATTCATTATTCATTTTTTTTCTGTTTTTAGTAATAGAATTCTTGGAGTTTTAACAGGCACATAGCTTCTCAGCTATAGATTACATTTTCAACTTCCTTAGCAGCAATGTATTTTCATGACAGTAATTCGGTCCAACGGAGTATGAGAAGATGTGATATGTGAAACATCCTTAATGTTAGGCTGCTGCCCTACCTTTCCTCTCAGCCAAATCTGTCATCTGGAAAGGTGTTCATCAGAGTAGGTGCCGTTGATGCATAGGTAGAAGTCATATATACAGGATGGAACAAACAACCTATTAATTCAAAGTTCATAGTCTAGGGCTGTGAATTGGCTCAAGTCTGGGAATTGGGTAAGTCACGAAGTTTTCTCACTTAAGCAAAATACTCATCTATCTCAAGCACAGGATCCCTATAATTAATTAGCCACTACCAAAGATCTCTTTTTGCCAAAATATACTGATTACTGCCAGCCCTGCTGCCAATTATGATGACCATGCTCACCTAGTTTCTGAAGGTTAAGTGATACCTGCAGCCCTGAGATCCTATCATCCCACTAAAGTCTGAGAACTCATTACAATGACAGAATCTTCTACTGTAATCTTTGGCTTGCAGATAACAGCCAATAAATAGAGAACTTTTTCAATGATGTGATGCTTCCCACACAAATGTATTGCTCAAGGTATTGGTGGAAGAAGTGTCCTCTGGATAGCCCCAGGGGACATGGTTAATGGATGGGGAGATGATTATACCTGATAAATTCACATCTACATTCTTATCTCCTTAAACCTTTAGATTTCTTCCTTTAAAGTATTACAAGGGCATGCTTAAATATCAGCTTCATTTAATGTAGGAAACTTTCTTTCTTTCTTTTTTTTTGTTGAGGAAGATTGGTCCAGAGCTAACATCTGTTGCCAATCTTCCTCTTTTTGCTGAGGAAGATTAGCCCTGAGCTAACATCCTTGCCAATCTTCCTCTATTTTGTATGTGGGATGCTGCCACAGCATGGCTTGATGAGCAGTGTGTAGGTCTGCGCCCAGGATCCAAACCCATGAACCCTGGGCCATGGAAGCAGAACGTGTGAACTTAACCACTATGCCAGCAGGAAATGTAGGAAACTTTTAAGCCCAGGATTCATGCAAGCAAATAAGTGTTATAGTCACTTTCATATGCTTAATATAACAAAATTCAAAATTCAATTTTGTTAATGCCCAGAATTCATTGTTCATGATCTTTTTGGTCACTGTACCCATATCAATAAATTTAGCCAGATCCAACAAAATATTTTTTCATCCCTCATATAACATTCTTAGGAATTATTTTTACCTGTGTTCATTAGGTTTGTGCCAATATAGCTTACAAAATTTTGCAATTCTTTGTTGTGATTGATGAATTCTGCCAGGTTAGGCTTTGCAGTCATCCTTTTGCGGTCTGCTTGGATTCACATTTAGTTATGAGTCTAAAAGTAATGGAAAAAGTAGGAACTGAGAACTGGCATCCACCTAAAAAGCCACTGCCTTAAGTGAGATCATCATGTGTCAGTCAGACAAGAGTTAGCTAATCCCTTGAGTGGGGAGGATTCTGCTACTTCTGCTGGAAAAAGAAGGTCAGAGGCAAGTTCAAGGTCTTATTCATCAGAATCCACACAAATGTCCACATTGTCATTCAAGGCCCCAGTCTCCCCTGATCAACATTGTAACTTAAACTTAAAACCACTACTGAGGCTGTGAATTAAACTTACCTATTAAAATTTAGCCTACTGTAGGATCAAACTTGTTTGATTATCAGAAACTTCAGCCCTGTGGCTTCAAGAAATTAAGGATTCCCTCAAATAATCAGAACAACTACTCAGTTTTTCTACCCATGCTTTAAGCTGGGAATTTAAAACCCTAAGTTTGTTATTTTCTTGTCTCAAATTCTTCAGGGATTTAAGAGGTACCAATCCCAAACTCACAATTCTTGTGTTCTTATATTCTTTATTGTCCCTAATATTCTAATTCAAGAGCTAAAAGGTCTCCCATAGCCCTGCCTTCTACAGGTGCTTCATTGCAGGCATTTTCATGTGCTAAGTCGAGAAAGTATTTTTCAGTGAATGCCATGGAATATCAGGGTATCATTTTCCATTAGCAATGAGTTTATTACTGCCTTCAAATCTAATCAGAGTAGAGAACCCATTACAGATTCTAAAAATTGAGCTTCTATTTCCTGGAGCCACTTCTGGTACAAGATGCTGTGTTGGTTAGAGTTTGGCTAGGAAAATATGAAGAATTTTAGTACAGAGAATTAGAAGCTTAAACCCACTGAGTCAGTGAAAGTCAGAGAAAGTTGCAGTTGGTTTTCAAGAACTCTCGCTGAAGGTGCAACAAATCTTAAGAACCTCTGGGAAATTCTCATGAATTGTCACAGTCTTTGGCACCTGATGTTCAGCACAAATCAGTTTGTAGACTTTCAGAGGCACACCTGGAAGCTTCTTAGGACATTACATTCACACATCTGTCTGCAGTAGCCTCCGGGGAATAATGAACTCTGTCTCTGTTCTATTTTCTGAGTCTCACGTGAGTGGCCCTCGTTGACAGACATTAATGTGGAACTATACACTAAAGGAGGTCTGAGAGCAGACAGGCCAGAACATAAGCTGACCAGCTGGGTCTCTGGAGAAGCATATGGGGAAGAGCTTCTAAGTGCCATAATTGCCCACCTAATTTTGTAATCTTATGTAAGAGAGAAATAAACTGCTATCTTATTTGAACCACTATGATGTGCTTCTTAATTATAACAGCTTAGCATGTACTCTAACTAATAAAAATAGCATTATTTAATCATGTTGTTACGATTTTTTAAGTATTTACTTTTCTTAAACTACCTGATCTTGTGTAAACTTGGCATAATTTTTTGTGACGTGTTCTTGCATTTCATTACCTCCCACTTACTTTCCTGGAATCTTCAGACATGGGTTTGGGAGAGAGAGGTAGAAATATATACCACCTCATCATCTTATGCCTACATTTATTATTTTAGTTTTCTTGGACACCCTTAAGTCTTGCTGGTAGGAATATAAATCAGTTAATTAATTCTGGAAATGAATTTAACAATATGTCTCAAGAACCTTAGAAATACAGCATTTAAAAATATTGAGACTTGTGTGAAAAGTATTATACAATGTATTTAATTCAAGATTATTTATAATAATTAAAATTTAAAAATTATGTTCACTAGTAGGGAAATGGCTAGTAATATCATAGAATATCTGCTTGATGTAACCGTTTGTTTTGGATTAAATTGTTTTGCCCCCAAATTCTTATGTGAAGCCCTAACCACTAATCTGATTGTATTTAAAGAAAGGGCCTTTAGGAAGGTAATTAAGGTTAAATGAGGTCTTAAGAGTGGGACCTTAATCTGATAGAAGAGGAAGACACAGCAGACCTTGCTCTCTCTCTCTTTTTCCACGCCTGCACATAGGGAAAGCTCATTTGAGGATAGTGAGAAGGCAGCCATCTGAAAACCAATGAGAGAGGCCTCACCAGAAACCAACCTTGCTGGTACCTTGATCTTAGAATTCCAGTCTCCAGAACTGTGAGAGGATAGATGTGTGCTATTTGAACCACCCAATCTCTGGTATTTTGTAACGGCAGCTCGGGCTGACTAATATGCCATTAAAATCAGGTTTGAAGTAATATTTAATAAAAAGTAAAAAGAGGAGAGTAAAAGTAATATATGTGCGTGTGTATCACCACAATATTGAACATAGAAAAGTAAATACACATATACTTTATACCTTGAAGACAGACTGGAAGGAACTACTTGAATAAAATGTGTTTAGTAAGAGTTCATGAAAACTGTTCCTGGGGTGCAAAATCTTGTTTTCTAAAAGCTGTATATTGATGAGTCATGAGAATTTAGCTCCATCCTGGCTGGCAGCATCTGTTCAGATCATTCAAGTTAATTTTGTGCAATCTGTGGATGCTTTGTGTAGTTCTGCCTGTGTGAAGCTAAGTTAGTTGAACTGCTGGAGGGTGGAGGGAGGGTGGGATGATAAGAGAGTAAGAGATAACACTGTAAGTAATCGTTGAGGAAACAAAAATGTTACATAACTCTAAATTTAGTCTCTTTGAAAAGAGATAATGATAGAGTCCTCTATACTTAGAATGCTTCCAGTAGTAAACCTCAGATTTGCTGCTCAGAACACACTCTATTGTTTCCAGTAATTTTAATTTAAAAATAAAAAAGAACCTCATCTGGCCTCTTTGGTCATCCTGTCTTCTGTTTAATTTTTACTGATGTTGTTGATTTAGTGTATGTTTGGAAATCTTTTTTTTGTGCGGAAGATTGGCCCTGAGCTAACATCTGTTGCCAATCTTCCTCTTTTTGCTTGAGGAAGATGGTCTCTGAGCTAACATCTGTGCCAATCTTCGTCTACTTTGTATACTGGATGACATCACAGTATGCTTGATAAGCGATGTGTAGGTCCCTCCACGCCCCAGATCTGAACCCGCAAACCTGGTGGCTGCCAAAGCAGTGAACGCAAACTCAACCACTAACACCACTGGGCCAGCCCTGGAAATCTTTATTTTATCTCATTATTTTAGTAATTCCGTTTTCAACTCTAAAATATGTATAATTTACTTTTTTTAAAAAAAGAGTTTATTTTCTGAAATTAATCAGAGTACCTCAGCCAATGGGGGGCATTTTGAAATGGACCTACAGCACAAAGATGGTGTTGCAATGCCAACTAATAGTGCACTATCACAACTTGTACCCCTACCTTCCATTGCTAGTTGGCTATCCATTCAAAACTAGTTTCTGACCTTTATAGAAGGGTCATGACTTTAAATGAAAGAGTGAAAAAAAAAAAGGCAAAGCAAGCTTACCACGCTTTTTATTTTTTTAGTTATTGTACATGTTCTCAGAATTATCTGTGCTGGATTGGTTCACAAGTTAGAAATCAAATAATTGTTTGTTTTTTTTAGTCTTGCTATTGCTCTTTTTTTGTTTTTAAACACAGAAAAGAGCTACTATTTCCTCCAGGAGCTAAAAGGGAAGGACTAGAAAGTAGAGAACCATTAAAGAGACTTTTTCTCCATACTCGGCTCTGTTTAATTTAAGAAACTCAAAGATGGGAATAGAGCAAGTTGATTTTGTAATTTAAATAATACACTTGCATAAGTGTCCCTTCTAGGCTCTCATGCATGCTTGTATCTTAAAATAAGTGCCTTAATACTTTCAAGGAGCTACCTTTGCAATTATTTCAAGGCACTTCTAAAAGAGATTTGTGGCGGGGGGGCGGGGTAAAAATCTAATAGGATAACTGAAAATCAAAACTGAATATATGAAGAATTCAGACATGGCCTTGGAAGATTTGCTCTTTTTGTTATGTGATATATTATTTTATATGCTTTTCAGATAGGAACCAGGTAGTATATCATATATAAGAATAAATAAAATACCTATATTATGAAAACCAATGTATACGAAAATTCAAGCTCCCAAAAAACCATGAAAATATTTTTCTAACTTAAATGCATCATATCTAATTGATGTAAATAATAGTTTAATCTAATGTTTATTGTTCAATAATAGAAAGAAGCACCAACCAATGAAAATACTAAAGGAGTGATATCACCAAGATGGCAACATAGGTCATTCCTGACTTCACCCCCATTCACAAGAGGAACAACTAACAACCATTCACGGACAATACACTACTGAGAAAATTCTAGAACATGGGGGTGAGGCTGAAGCACCCCCTAGCACCACAAAGACCAAGATACAGCACATTAGAAGGGTAAGAGGAGGAGCCACAGGCTGACAAAATTGCCCCTTCCCCAGCTGGCACAGCACCACACCAACTGATCTCCCCTGAGCCTACAGTTACTCCAGTGGGAAAAGAGAGCCCAGAGAGGACATGCAGCTCCCCTAGCATTGTGGGTCACTTCTTGAGAGCACCCAATCCAGTCTTACCTCACAGGGATTGTGGGAAAATCTGCTGGACTGAGCACCAGGAATTAAATTGTGAAGAAGGAGACAGGGGCTTGCAACAACCAGCACTTGGATTAGACTGAGTTCCTACCTGCAGTGCCAAAGTAGTAGTCCCAATCAGAAGTTTTGCTCATCTGCAGAGCCAAGACCGGGGAAGAGTCTAACCAGGGAAATTGGTGGGATGCAGGTCTGTCTGATTTGAATCCCCAAACACAGAGCATTACTGGCCCTGGAGCCTGGTCTGCCCCCAGCCAGGCAGGGGAGCTAATTCATAATCCCAACCACTGCTGAGTAAAGCTCCCAGCCAGGCCAGATCAGAAAGCCTGGCCAGAATACCTGGAAGCCACATAGCCCAGCAACACTCAGGAAGAGAGTCTGACAGATAGAGCTGATCCTCCAGAGCAAAGCCAGTGGCCCTGTTCAGTCATTGAAACTAGGGAGTGTCGAGACCACAAAGCGAGGTGCCAGTCTTGAAGCCAGTTCTCATGCTTGGCCCAGGCAGGGAAACTAATTTGTAGCCCTGTCCATTGCTGAATACAACCGTTAGCTTGCCCAAACAGGGAACCAAACTAGATCACATGATAAGCTGTGTAACCCATCCAACAGCCTTGCATACAGGGGCACTTGAACAGAGAGCACAGTTTATGGCTTAACCCACGGCAAAGCAAAAAAGGTAGCCCTGTCTAGCCAGGGAATTCAGCGCACAGTTTTGCCTGATTTGTGTCCCCAAACAATGAGCTATGCAGATCCTGGGGCCGATTCTTCTATCTTTCCAGGGCAAGTGAGTTAATTCATATCCCTGCCTACTGCTGAGTATAGTACCCAGTCCAAACCATCTAGGAAGTCTGTGGACACCATCCTACACCTCACTTGGTCAGGGAACCAAGCCACTAGTACTATCCAACTGTTCTCAGCCAGTGGAACTCACCACCCCTGACCTCAGAGCTCAGGCTGTGGTCTCACCCAAAAATAGATCCTGAGAGCAAGTCTATCTGCCTAAGGATGTTATAGCAGACATGGCCAGAAACCCAAATTAAGTTGACTGGTGAAGAACTGTCTCTGCCAAAGCAAACCTATAAAGTCTGGAAAAGGAGACCACTTACTCAAATGTGCAGATACCAATGTAATGAACAAGATCACAAAAAATCAGGTAAACATGGCACCACCAAAGGAAACTAATAACACCAAAGGAAACTAATAACAAAACTGACCCTAAAGAAATGGAGATCTATGAGCTGTAAAAAAATTCATAATAATCCTCTTAAAGAAGTTTACTGAACTATAAGAACACACAAACAGACAACTAAATGAAAATAGGAAAACAATGCATAAAAAATGAGAAATTCAACAAATAAATATAAATCATAAAAAAAACAAATCCTAGAGCTGAAAAATAAAATAACTAAATTGAAGAATTCAATATAGATCTTTAAAACCAGACTTTACCATGCAGAAGAAAAAATCAGTAACCTAGAAGACAGGATATTTGAAAGTATCCAGTCAGAGGTGCAAAAAGAAAAAAGAATGAAAAAGAATAGATACAATCAGAAGAAATAATACCTACTTTAGGGAAATTCCAAAAGAAGAAGAGAAAGAAAAAGGGACAGAAAGTATATCTAAAGCAATAATGGATGAAAACTTCCCAAAACTGCAGAGATAAATGGAATCCAGATCAATAGGGCACAAAGACTCCAAATAGGTTGAACCCAAATAGGGCTACACTAAGACACATTATAATTAAACTGTCAAAACTCAAAGACAAAGAAAGAATTTGGAAAGCAGCGAGAGAAAAGAGAGAAGTTATATACAAGGGAGCCTGCATAAGACTTTTGGTAGATTTCTCAGCAGAAATTTTTTAAGCCAGGAGAAAATAGAATGATGTATTCAAAATATTGAAAGAAAAAAAATTATCAAATAAGAATTTTATACCAGGCAAAGGTGTCCTTCAGAAATGAAGGAGAGATAAGGCATTGCCTGAACAAACAAAAGCTGAGGGAGTTCATCAACATTGGACCTGCCTTAAAAGAAATGCTAAAGGGAGTTATTTGAGTGGAAAAAAAGGATGCAAATTATGTCATGAAAACATAAGAAGGTAGCATAAAACTCACTAGTAGGGGTAAATATATTATTAAATAAACAAATAAGTGAATAAAAGTTAGAAAACAAACTAGTGAGAATAACCATAACTACAAAAATCTATTATCAGATACACAATATAAGAAATAAGGACATTGTAACATCAATAACCTAAAATGTGAGGGGGAAGAGAGGTAAAAGTGTAAAGTTCTGAATGCTATCAAAGTTCAGTTGTTATTAATTTAAAATAGGATTTTATAATTTTTAGATATTTTAGATAAGCCTCATGGTAACCACAAGGGAAAAATCTGTACTAATTACACAAAAGAACATGATAAAAATGTCAAAGCATACTGATACAAAAACACATCAAAACACAAAACAGCAGGATAAGAAGCAAGGAAAAATGGACCTACAAAACAGCCAGAAAAAAATTTTAAAAAATAACAATACTAAGTCATTACCTATCAATACTTATATTAAACATAAATGGATTAAATTCTCTAATCAAAAGACATAGGATGACTGAATAAATAAAAAATAAGATCCAACAAAATACTGCATATAAGAGACTCACTTTAATCCTAAAGAAACACATAGACTGAGAGTGAAGGGATGGGAAAAGATATTTCAAGAAAATGGTAACCAAAAAAAGCATGAGTAGCTATACTTATATCGGACAAAATAGAGTCTAAACTAAAAATGATAAAAAGACACAAATGAGGTCATTATATAATGATAAAGGGGACAATCCATCAAGAAGATATAACAATTTTAAGTATGTAGGCATGCAACATTAGAACACCTAAATATATGCAGCAAAACTAACAGACATAAAAGGAGAAATAAACAGCAATACAGTAATAGTTGGAGACTTTAATGCCTCACTCTCAACAATGAAGAGGACATTCAGACAGACAATAAATAAGGAAACAGCAAATTCGAGCAACACTATAGACCAAATAGACCTAATAGACATATATAGAATATTCTATCCAACAACAGCAGAATACACATTCTTCTTAAGCTCACATAGAACATTTTCTAGGACAGACCATATGTCAGGGCACAAAACAAGTCTTAATAAATTCAACAACTTTGAAATCATACCAAGTATCCTCTCTGACCACAATGGTGTAAAAGTAGAAATCAATAATGGGAGGAAAACTGGAAAACTCACGAATACATGGAAATTAAACAACACTTCTGAAAACCAGTGGATCAAAGAAGAAATTAAAGGGGTAATAAAAAAGTATGTTAATACAAACAAAAATGGAAACACAGCATACCAAAACTTTTGAGATGCCAAAAGCAATCCTAAGAAGACATTCATGAAAGAAATTGAAGAAAACATAAATAATTAGAAATATATTCCATACTAATGGATTGGAAGAATTAATATTGTTAAAATGGCCATGCTACCCAAAACCAGCTACAGATTCAATGCAATCTCTACAAAAATTCCAATGGCACTTTTTACAGAAGTAGAAAAAAAAATATTTTAAAATTTATATGGAACCACAGAAGACCCTGAATAGCAAAAGTGTTCCTGAGAAAGAAGAACAGTACAGAAGGGATCACACTTCCTGATGTCGAGCGATATTATAAAGCTATGGTGATTAAAACAGTATGGTATTGGCATAAAAAAGGACACATGGAACAGAATGAGAACCCAGAAATAAACCCATGCATATATGATCCACTAACATTTGACAACGGAGCCAGGAACACTCTGTGGAGAAAAGACAGTCTCTTCAATAAATGATGCTGGGAAAATAGGATGTTCACACGTAAAATAATGAAACTAGACCCCTGTCTTACCCCGCTCACAAAAATTAACTCGAAATGAATTAAAGACTTAAATGTAAAGGCCAGAAACCATAAAACTCCTAGAAGAAAACATAAGGAAAAAGCTCCTTGACATGGGTCTTGGCAATGACTTTTTTGGATAAGACACCTACAACACAAGAAACAACATAAAAAATAAACAAGTGGGACTTCATCAAACTAAAAATCTTCGCACAGGAAAGAAACTATCAATAAAATGAAAAAAGAGTTTACAGAATGAAAAAAATATTTGCAAATCATATATCTGATAAGGAGTTAATATCCAAACATATAAAGAATCATACAACTCAATAGCAAAAAATATAAACATTTTAATTAAGAAATGGGCAAAGGAGCTGATTAGACATTTTTTTCCAAGGAAGATATTCAAATGACCATCAGGTACATGAATAGGTGCTCAGCATCATTAATCATAAGGGAAAGGCCAATTAAAACCACAATGAGAGATCACCTCACATCTGTTAGAATGGATATTATCAAAAAGACGAGAACAAATGCCAGTGAGGATGTGGAGAAAATGGAACTCTGGTGCACTGTTGTTGGGATTCTAAAGTGGAATAACCACTATGGGAAACAGTATAGAGGTTCCTCAAAAAATTTCAAATAGAGTTACCTTATGATCCAGCAATTCTACTTCTGGGACTACATCCAAAGGAATGAAAACAATATGCTGCAACGTGGAAACAACCTAAGCATGCACCATAGAATGAAGGGATAAAGAAAATGTGTTACATATATATATGACAGAATACTATTCAGCCATTAATAAGAAGGAAATTCTGCCCTTTGTGACAACATGGATGGACCTTGAGGGTATTATGCTCAGTGAAATGTCAGACAGAAAAAGAGAAACACTATATGATCTCATTTATATATGCACAAAAAACCACCCAAAACAAAAAACAAACTCATTAAAAAAGAGATCATTTTTATGTTTACCAGAGACAGGGGATTGGGAGTGGGAGAATTGGAGGAAGGTTGTCAAAAGGTACAAACTTCCAGTTATGACATAAATACTAGGGACGTAATGTATAACATGATGACTGTAGTTAACATGGCTACATGGTGTATCAGAAAGTTAAGAGAGTAGATCCTAGGAGTTCTTATCACAATGAACAAAAAACTTTTTTTTCCTTTTTATTTGTATCTATGTGAGATGATGGATGTTAACTAAACATATTGTGGTATTCATTTCACAATATATGTTAAGTCAAATAATTATGGTGTAGACCTGAAACTCATACAGTGCTGTATGTCAATTAAATCTCAATAGAACTGAAAAAAAAGTAAAATACTAATAAGCACATACTAATCAGGTGATAAAGAAACTAAGATGGGTTTTATATTGTATTTATATATAAATATGTCACATTTATTTCAAATCTTGCATGCTTTTTTCCACACGTGTTTGATGGTAAAGGACCTACAATAGATTGTAGAAATTGTAGAATTGATCAATTGTAGAATTGATCAAAATAGATTTATTGAGGCTAAATCCAATGTTCTCAAGTGTCTTAAAGAACTCGTCTTCACAATTGATTGATATGGGGCCTGAGATTCTGATTATAAGGAGCTGGTAAGCTGGGCAGTGACTATCTCCTCTCAGCCTTTATACAGCTGCTTTCATATCCGATAAAATTCTGCCTGGCTGAAACAACAATCTGAAAATACACGCTTACTACTGAGATGGCCATCATGAATGGGGTATTTTTGTGATTTCTCTTCTTGCTTCAGATGTGGCCAGAGCTATCATGTGTCCTATCATTCATATCACATGAATAAATGTGCCCACACTCCTAACTGAATAATGTTTTAACTGACTATATAGGCACTTTTGAGAAGAGGCTATAAAACCATTTGATTATTCTCCAAATGTTTGTAAAAAATAAGGTAAACTTTATAAAAATATAGCTAGGCCAACTATTTGAAAATAAGTGTGTTATGAGCCATTCTCCTCAGAAATGTCATTGCTGGGAGGAATATATAAAGACCAGGATTCAGGTGACTGACATTATCCTCCTACCTGATCGCTAACCTGCAAAGTACATCGGCTTCTGGCAAGTGGAAATTTGTTTCTTTTTGAAGCAGCACAAAAACTCTAGGCTTTGGGAATTTAACTGACTTTGATTTTAGGCTCTGCCACTTGCCAGCACCATGACTTTAGTAACTTAGTCACTTGAGTCTGAACTTCCTTATATTTTAAAAAGAAGTAGCATAAGTATACCTTCCCATAAGGTTACTTACACTTAAAAGGGAATAAATAAATTAATATATGTAAAAATCCTGGAAAAGGATGGATCCTTAATCAATGATGGTTATTTATGCTGTTCTTTAATAGATTTTTTTTATGGAAATAAAGAGAGTTTAACTTTTGGAAGCATTTTACAAAGAGAAAAAAGCTGTAGAAACATAATGGAACTTTATTTCTAGCATCAACTTCATCATCTTCATCCATATGTTGTGAAACAACACATGTATTGGAGTCTATGAAAAATATTTATGCCTTTCCTCTTTTCTCCAATTTTATTTTGGACAATTGCAAAAACAATAAAATAGCAAAATAGCAATGTATATACTCCCTAAAACATTCACTGACGGTTAATATTTGTCTCTTTCTCTGCCTCCCTCCTTTTGTCTCTTTCCTCTGTGTACATCATTTGGGAATTAATTGTATAAATATTATTTGTAGATATGATAGTACTTTATTCCTAAACACTCTAACATTTATCACTATGAAAACAAAAAGTTTCTCCTACATAATCATAATACAATGATCACACACAAGAATTTAACATTAATACTATAGAATTATTTGATGCACAGTCCATATTTCCTAATTATCCCAATGTCTTTTACCAATGTTTATTTTCCAAGATTCATTTAATTTTTATGTCTCATAAAATTATTTTAAATGGACTTTTAAATCATTTGTAACTGTTGATACTTTTTAGATAAAATTTATAAGAGATTAGGGACAGTAGATGTTTTTCAATTATTAATCCTGATTTCCAGAGCAAACCATGGTATTTCAGAAATTTTTTTAAAATATAAATTTAATTAAAAACCAAGATAAATTTTCAGACATGGTATACAATACGAAAAGATATTTATAAAATGGAAATTACTGCCAAAATATAAGCATCCATGGCAAATCATGATGTACCATAAGATATAAGGCACAGTAATTGCAATGGACAGAATGTGTCTCCCCCAAATTTTTGTGTTGAAATCCTAACCCCCAACACGATGGTATCAGGAGGTGGGGCCTTTGGGAGGTGATTAGGTCATGAGGGTGGAGACCTCATGAATGGGATTAGTTCCTTATGAAAGAGACGCCAGAGAGCTCCCTCATCCCTTCTGCCATGTGAGGACATAGCGAAAAGATGACCGTTTATGAGCCAGGAAGTGGACTTCACCAGACATGAAATCTGCTGGCACCTTGACCTTGGACTTCCCAGCCTCCAGAACTGTGAGAAATCAGTTTTTGTTGTTTAAAAGCCACCCAATCTATGGTATGGTATTACGGGAACCCGAACAGATTAAGGCAGAAATAAAGATATGGAACCCAACACATACAATGAACCATTATTTAAAATAAAGGTTGGCTTATACAATAACCCCAATTATTGTCCTTATTTACTATTTTGTTTTGAAATTCCTGGAATAATTACAAACTGAGTACAAACTATTTATCGAATTCAACACTACTTAGTTACTTACACCAAGAGAATGCTTAAACTCTAATTATTAGATATAAACTATAGAAAGCCAAATCTTTTTTCATGTATACAGAAGCAAAAATCTAATCTAAATTAGTATACTTATTCATTTAATTTAGCACATCTTTTAAAAACAGGCACATATGATATGCTGTTTATAAAATGTCCCTAATCTTCTAACAGCTCTTGTTTTTTAAAATCTTTCTTCTAGAGTAAGCCTGAGATGGTTGGAAAAATTCAGATAGTCTATTCCCTACAGAGATGTATCTAACTGCGTGCAGAACAGGTCACCCAAAGCCAAGAGCAAAGAAATGTCACTGTTGATTACTGCCCTGTGAGTATCCCGTGATAGTAGAAAATGAATTAAAGTACTAATCTCACTCTAAATTCTATGTACAGGCTGTAGGGCCCACTCTATTGATTTCTAGTTTACATTCCATCATTTTTCTTTTATTTATTTATTTGTTTTTCCCCCAAATCCCCAGTAGATAGTTGTATGTCATAGTTGCACAACCTTCTAGTTGCTGTATGTGGGACACGGCCTCAGCATGGCCGGAGAAGCAGTGCGTCGGTGGGCGCCCAGGATCCGAACCCGGGCCACCAGCAGCGGAGCGCACACACTGAACCGCTAAGCCATGGGGCCGGCCCCATCATTTTTCTATCTTGTGGATTTCTTTTCACTCACATTTGATTACTTTATATTTTTCCATAATTTATTAAAACAAATAATTCTATGAGTTGTCAGCTTAATATTTGATATTTTGGTATAGCGTAGAGAAGTTTCAACCTGAGAGTCTTATGTAAATGTAAAAATCAAAACAAACAACAAAAAAAACCTCTTACACTTTGCTTCAACTGAAGTAGCTTTTTTTCAAAAATTTTCACACTGCTTTAACCAGCAGAAGAGGTTCAGATTTCTTTTAATTTCACTGAAGATTTTATTGGCTATCAAATTACAACTATACTCTGATTTAATGTACTTTGCTTTCAAATCTTTTTGTCCGAATTTATGCTGCCATTTTTGCTTAACTCTAATTTATCAATCTCCTGCTGATATAACCCATATTAATTTGTGAGATTTCTGCTCTTTTTATTCTTTTTTCTTTGGTTATTTTTGAGATTTCTTACACTTCCAACTTTTGCTGTCAGAGGTTTGTAATAACATCAGAAAAAAACTAAATACTGTTAAAGTTTTTAGTTTCCTGTCATCCTTATTTTATGATTTTGATTTTGATGCTTCTTTCTCCATCGTTTATTATAACTAGCTACATATGGTGGATTTTTGCATGCAAGCTTGTTTTGTCCTTTCTTCTAATTTGTCCTAATTTAAATTCAGTTAATGATTACTTTTATGGTTTCAAATCATCTCTGAATATTTTGAAATGTCAACTCAAGAAATACATTACCTTTTGAATAACTATTTCTAAATCTTTGGTAATATGGTTGAAAATTTTAGAGCATAGATGTTATTTTTTCTAACATTGTTAGCTTATTATTATTTTATACATCTGTATTCCATTTTAACTCATTCATGAAAAATTGTTTAGGTTAATTCCTCTTAATCATCCATTTAAACAGTGTTCATTTTCTATTGACAGAAATCTAACTCAAATTAGCTTAAGAGAAAAAACATTACATCGCCTCAGAATAGCTCTTGCAACAGAACTACAGGATTGGTAGAAAATTTAACTAAGCATCAGCAACCAAAAACAAACAAAAAATGCTGCTAGGATTATTGTCTTGGGTCCTATCTGCATTTTTTTTGTTTGTTTTTCTTTCACAAAAAACTTTCTCTACATAGTGAGAAACATAGACATTGATAATGCCTGAATTTTAAAATATATGGCTTCTGCCGCTATAGACTTAATTTGTTTGTGTCCTGATTTCTAAAATCCCAAGGAAAGGACTAATTGGCCCAGCTTTGACCAATTCACTAGGCTTAGAAGAGGTAATAATTTTTGAGCATCATTTCCATGTCCTTCACTAAAATAAGTGCTATGATAACTAGGAGTTCTGAAATTATAGGGAAAAAGGGGTAAACAATTATAGCAATCTGATTATTCTGTAATAGAGATATTATAAGGTATTTTTAGGCTTTTACCTCAGCCTGGGATATGTAGTAAGCATTAACTGAAATTGTTATTTTATATGCATTACATGAAGTTCATATATAAATCCTGCATCACAAATATTAAACCAATTGAAATGTTTTTATGTGCATTTAATAATTTAATTTTTCCCTAATTCCTTTCTTTTTCCTATATACCTGTTGGCCATTTGTGTCTCTTCTTTTGAGAAATATCTTTTCAGGTTCTTTACCCATTTTTCAATTCTGTTCTATCTTTATTTTTTTATTATTGAGTTGCATGAGTTCCTTATATATTTTAGATATTTACCCCTTATCAGATACAGAGTTTGCAAATATTTCTCCCATTATGTAGGTTGCCTTTTCATTTTGTTGATTATTTCCTTTGCTGTGGACAGCTTTTTAGTCTGATGCGACCCCACTTGTCTATTTTTGTTTTCATTGCCTGTGCTTTTGGTGTCATATCCAAAATTCATTTCCCAGAGCAATGTCAAAAACTTTTTGCCTATGTTTTCTTCTAGTAGTTCTAGAGTTTCAGGTCTTATGTTTAAGTTTTTACTCCATTTTGAGTTGATTCTTGTATACAGTGTGAGACAAGGGTCCAATTTTATTCTTCTACATGTGGATAGCCAGTTTTCCCAACATCATTTATTGAAGAGACTATCCTTTCTCTGTTGTGTGTTCTTGGCTCCCTTGTTCAAGATCAGTCGACCTTAGATGTGTGCATTCATTACCGGGCTCTGTACTCTATTCCATTGGTCTATGTGTCAGTCTTTATGTCAGTACCATACATTTTGATTACTATAGCTTTATGATATAGTTTGAACCCAGGAAGAGCTTGATTATTCATGCTCAATATTGCTTTGGCTATCTGGGGTCTTTTATGGTTCCATGTAAATTTTAGGATTGTTTTGTTTATTTCTGTAAAGAATAATGCTGAGTTTTTGGTAGAGAATGCATTGAATCTGTAGATCGTTTGGGGTAGTATGGACATTTTAACAATATTAATTCTTCCAATCCATGAATACAGATGTCTTTCCATTCATCTGTGCCTTCTTTAATTTCCCTTATCAATGTTTTATTTTTCAGTGTTACTGAAAAATACAGGTTTTTTACCTCTTTGGTTAAGTTCATTCCCAAATATTTTATTCTATTTCTTGCTATTATGAATGGAATTGTTTTCTTAATTTCCTTTTCAGATAGACTGTTGTTTATGTATAGAAGCAACTGTTTTTGTATCCTTTACATTAACTTATGTATCAATCTTCATTGATTTTGTATCCTGAACTTTACTGAATTTTTTGTTGTTGTAGCATTTTTAGGGTTTTCTGTGTATGTGATCATATCATCTCCAAACAGAGATACATTTACTTCTTCCTTTCAGATTTGGATGCCCTTTATTTATTTATTTTTTCTTGCCTAATTGCTCTGACTAGGACTCCAATACTATTTTGAAAAGAAGTGGTGAGAGTGGGCAGACTTGCCTTGTACTGGATCTTAGAAAGAAAGCTTTCAGTTTTTTCCCCTTAATTTTGACATTAGTGGTGGGCTTTCCATATATGGACTTCATTGTATTGAGGTAAGTTCCTTTCATACTTATTTTGTTCAGGGTTTTAGTCATGAATGGATATTGAATGTGGTCAATGCTTTTTATGCATCATCTGAGATGATAATGTAGTATTTTTCTTTCATTTTGTTAATGTGTTATACTACATTGATTAATTTGTATATGTCCAAACATCCTTGCATCCCAAGAATACATCCCACTTGGTCATAGGGTATGATCATTTTAATGTGCTGTGGAATTTGGTTTGCTAGTATCTTATGGAGAATTTTTGTGTCTATGCTCATCAGGGATTTCAACCTGTACTTTTTTTTTTTTTTTACTTGTAGTGTCTTTGTCTGGTTTTGGTATTAGGAAGATGCTGGCCTCATAAAATGAGTTTAAAAGTGTTTCCTCTTCTATTTTATGGAAGAGTTTAGAAGAATTGGTAATAAGTCTTCTTTGAATATTTGTTAGAATTCACCTGTGAAGCAATCTCGTCCTGGGCCTTTCTTTTTTGGAGAGTTTTTTATTCTTGATTCAATCTCCTAATTTGTTATTGGTCTGTTCAGGTTATCTATTTCTTTTTGATACAGTTTTGATAGGAAGTATGGTTCTAGAAATTTATCCATTTCTTCCAGGTTATCCAGTTGGCATGTAAATGTTCATAATAGACCCTTATGATACTTTCTAGTTCTTAGGCATTCATTGTAATGTGTCCTCTTTCATTTCTGATTTCATTTCTTTGATTCTTATTTCTTTTTTCCTTGGTTAGTCTAGCTAAGTGTTTGTTGATTTTGCTAATCTTTTCAATAAACCAAGTCTTAGTTTTGTTGATTTTTTCTGTTTATTGATTTTCTATTTGCTTTATTTCTGCTCCTTCCTTCTGCTAACTTTGGGTTTTGTTTGTTCTTATTCTAGTTCCTTGAGGTATTAAGTTAGATTATTTGAGATCTTGTTTCTTTTTAAAGATAGGTGTTTATCACTATAAATTTCCCTCTTAGTACTGCTTTTGCTGTATCTCATTAGTTTTGGTATGTTGTTTTTTCATTTTTATTCCTTTCACTATACTTTTTAAATTCCTCAACATGGAATTCCTTCCTGTTGAAAGAGTGTGTTGTTTAGTTTCCACATATTTGTGAATTTTCCCAATTTTCTTGCCATTATCATTTTCTAGTTTCATTCAATTGTGGTTGGAAATGATACTTGAAATGATTTCAATCTTCATAAATTTTTCAAGACGTGTTTTGTGACCTAACATGTGATTTATCCTGGAGAATGCTCCATGCGCACTTGAGAAGAATGTGCATTCTTTGGCTGTTGTGTAGAAGGTTCTGTGTGTGTCTGTTGACTCTATCTGTTCTCTAGTGTTACTTAAATCAGTCATTTATTGATTTTCTGTCTAGATATACTATTCAGAAGTGTTAGTGGGGTATTGAATTAAATTTCTGCCTTCAGATATGTTAATATTTGCTTTAAATTTCTAGGTGCTCTGATGTTGGGTGTATATATATTATAATTATTATATCTTCCTGTTGAATTGACTCTTTTATCATTATATAGTGATCTTCTTTGTCTGGACAGACAATTTTAGACTTAAAGTCTATTTTCTCTGATATAAAAATAGTCACTCCTGCTTTCTTTTGTTTACCGTTTGCATGAAATACCTTATTTCATCCCTTCACTTTCAGCCTTTGTGTGCCTTAAAATCTAAAGTAATTCTCTTGTGGACTGAATGATATTTCATCTGGTTTTTTTATTTTTTATCCCTTCAGCCACTCTATGCCTTTTGATTGATGAATTTAATCCATTTATATTTAAAATAATTATAAATTAATGAGGGATTACCATTGTAATTTTGTTAATTATTTTCTATCTGTTTTGCAATTGTTTTGTCCCTCTCTTCCTCTCTTGCTATCTTCCTCTGTTATTTTTTTTTTCAGTTTTATTGAGATATAATTGACATAAAACACTGAATAAGTTTAAGGTGTACGGCATAATGACTTGATTACCTATATTGTGAAATGATTACCACACTAAGTTTAGTTAAGACTCATCACTTCATAGAGATACAAAAAATTTTTTTTTTCCTTCTGATGAGAACTTTTAGGATTTACTCTCTTAACACATTTCAAATATACTATACAGCAGTGTTAACTATCGTCATCATCTTGTACATTACATCCCCAGTACTTATTTATTGTAAATCTGGAAGTTTGTACCTTTTGACCACCTTCACCCAATTCCCCTCCCCTCTAACCCCCATGTCTGCTAACCACAAATCTTACCTCTTTTTCTATGAGTTTAGTGGATTTAGATTCCACATATAAGTAAGATCATACAGTATTTTGTCTTTCTCTGTCCGCTGATTTCACTTAGTATAATGTCCTCAAAGTCCATCCATGTTGTTGCAGTCGTGGGATTTCCTCCTTTTTTATGGCTGAATAGCATTCCCCCATTGTATGTATAGACCACATCTTCTTTATCCTTTTATCTGTCAGTGAAGACTTAGGTTATTTCCATGTTTTGGCTATTGTAAATAATGTTGTAATAAATAAGGGGGTGCAGATATTTTTTTGACATAGTGACTTCATTTCCTTCAGATATATTTCCAGAAGTGAAATTGCTGGATTATATGGTAGTTCTATTTTTTATTTTTGAGGAACCTCCATACTGTTTTCCATGGTGGCTGAACTACTTTACATTCCCACCAGTGGTACACAGGGTTCCCTTTTCTCCACATCCTTGCTGGAATTTGTTATTTCTTGTCTTTTTGATGATGGCCATTCTAACAAGTCTGAGGTGATATCTCATTGTGGTTTTGATTTACAATTCCCTGATGATTAGTGGTGTTGAGCACCTTTTCATTTATCTGTTGGTCATTTGAATATCTTCTTTGAAAAAATGTCTAACAAGGTCCTTTGCCTATTTTTTAAGTTAAATTATTTGTTTTTTGCTATTGAGTTGTATGAGTTCTTTACATATTTAGTATATTAACCCACTAATAGATAAAAGATTTGCAAATATTTTCTCCCATTCTGTAGATTGCCTATTCATTTTGTTGATCATTGCTTTTGCTGCGCAGAAACTTTATAGTTTGATGTAGTCCCACTTATTTATTTTTTATTTTGTTTCTTGTGCTTTAGGCACCATATCCAAAAAAACATTGCCAAGACCCACATCAAGGAGTTTTTCCTTATGTTTTCTTCTAGGAGTTTATGGTTTCTGGTCTTACATTTAAGTCTTTAATCCATTTCAAGTTAATTTTTGTGAGTGGTATAAGATAGGGGTCTAGTTTCATTCTTTTACATGTGAATAATTTTCCCAGCACCATTCAGTGAAGAGATTTTCTTTTCTCCATTCTTGGCTTCTTTGTCAAATATTAGTTGACTGTACATGCATGAGTTTATTTCTGGGATCTCAATCTGTTCCATTGGTCTGTGTGTCTGTTTTTATGCCGGTACCATACTATTTTGCTTACTTTATAGCTTTATAATATAGTTTGAAAAATTCCTTTGTTATTTGACAATATTTTGTACTGATTTGCTTTGACTCTTTTCTCTTATCTTTTGTGTATCTATCAGCAGCTTTTTCTTTGTGATTAGCTTGAGGCTTACATAAAATATCTTGTAGTTATAACCATCTCTTTTAAGTTGACAACAATTTAACTTCAATTGCATAAAAACTTTGCACATTTACTCTCCTCATACACACTTTTTGTTCTTGCAGTCAGAGTTTATTTTCTTTTATATTGTGTATCCATTAACAATTTTTATCTTTTAACTTTTCTTAAAAGTTAGGCTTAAAAGTAATTTATATACCACCCTTACAGTATTACATTAAACTCTATTTGTCTATATATTTACCTTTAGCAATGAGGTTTATGCTTTCACATTGCTGTTTAGTGTGTTTTCACTTTAAATTGAATAAGTCCCTTAAGCATTTTGTGTATAGCATGTCTGTTGGTGACTAACTGTATTCAGTTGATTTTTGCCTGAGAAAGACTTTATCTCTCCTCTTTTTTTTTTTTTTTTTTTTTTTTTGGTGAGGAAGAGTCACCTTGAGCTAACATCTGTTGCCAATCTTCCTCTTTTTGCTTGAGGAAGATTTTTCCTGAGCTAATATCCATGCCCATCTTCCTCTACTTTATATGGGATGCCATCACAGCATGGCTTGACGAGCAATGTGTAGGTCCATGCCTGGGATCCAAACCCTCAATGCCTGGGCTACAGAAGCAGACCACATGATTAACCACTACACCACCAGGCCAGCCCCCTCTCCTTCATTTTTAGAGGATAATTTTGCCATGTAAATCATTCTTGATTGTCATTTTTTTTTTCAGCACTTGAATGTATCATCCCACTCTTTCCTAGGCTGTAAAGTTGCTACTGAGTAATCTCCTGATAGTCCTATGGGAGTTCCCTTATGTATGGAGTTGCTTTTCTCTTGCTGCTTTCAAAATTCCCTCTTGTTGTTGAGTTTTCACAATTTAATAGTAATGTGTCTCAGTGTAGTCTTCTTTGAGTTGCTCCTATTTGGGAACTTTTAAGCTTCATGAATCTAGATGTCCATTTCCCACTCAAGATCTGGAAAGTTTTCAATGGTGGCTCTGGCTGGCTCTGGGGGGGTATAGTGGTGTAGGCTCCAGGCAGCTCATCAGCTGAGGTCAGAGTCAGCCAAGACTGTGGGTGTCCTCAGCAGCCAAGTCTATGAGCCTCCATGGCAGTAGCAAGGGCTGCTGTTGTCCTCAGTGGCAATGGCTACAGGAGTCCCTCTACTCTCCTTTTCTTTTCCCCTACAGGGGAGGAAGTGGCGGCCTAGGAGATCCATCTTGACATGGAGATCCAGGGTGTGGGCACTACCTAGAGGTAGTGCTGGCGTCCAGAGTGTAAAGGCAGGTGGATTGGCAGTGGTGCTGGTGTCTGGGGAACATGTGTGCACATGGTAGTGACAGCTCTGGGGCACAGGTGCACATGAGGTGGTGGTGACACCATTGTCTGGAGCTGGACATGCATGCAGGGGACCACAGAGCTGGAGTTTGGGGCATGGGCAATTGCAAAGCAGTGGTAATGCCAAGGACCAGGGCATAGGTGCCTGTGTTGCAGTGGGACACTGGGTCTGTTGGGAAGTGGTCACAGAGCCAGGATCCAGAGTGTGGGTATGTGAGGAGTGGCCACAGACCTGGAGTCTGGGATGCTGGCACACACAGAGCAGCAATGACACTGGAGACCATGATGTGGGCAGCTGCAGAACAGCTGCAGAGACAGGGTCTGGGGGCATTTGTGCATGGAGAGACAGCAGCACTCTGGTCTGGGGCATGGGCACATGTGGAGAATCATGGATCTGCATTTGGAGCATGTAGATGGTGGTGCCAGGATGGGGTGGGAGCAGAAAGCAGCAGTTCCTTCTCTGGGGGTGTACAGTGGCATAGATTCCAGGCAGCTCTGTTAGCTGTGGTCTATATTGGTAAACACCATGGAGGTCCTTGGTGTCAAAAGTGGCAAGTCTCTACCAGTAGTATAGGCTGCTGGGAACTCCTATTTTCTTTTCTCCTGTAGGGGGATGTCACAGCTGAGGAGATCCCTCTTGGAGCCAAGCTATGCTGGAAGGGGGCATGGAGTGACGCAAGTAAAATTGTTCCTACTCTTTTCTATTCAGTTTTTGTGCTCCAACGGATGCTGCAGCTTTTCTTCTTTGTACTCCAGAGCTCTCTCAGAGCTATTTTGATCATTAGGTAGTTGTTCAATCATTGTTTGTGGTGGGGGGATGAGTATTAGGATCTCCTAGGACATCACCTTGATGTTGTTAGTTTGCCTAATTCCTTTGATTCAGAAATATAACTAATATATTTTAAACAGCCATATAATTTTTAATTTTGAGTATCAGCAAAAGATATATTATTATATAATAATAAATGGATGAGGTATAAATGAATAAATGAGAAATAAGTGATGAATAAGGAATTATATTATTAAAAAACAACGTTTGCGAGCTTAAATATGTATCTGAGCCTTGAGGTCCCTAGATGTTTGTGAGCCTAGGTGTAATCATAAACCATGAGAATAATTACCAAATCGAAAGGGTGATGTTGGACTAATTTATCTCTGCAACTGTCTGCATACTCGTGAGTTTTAGTCCTCTGCGGCCACTGCTCCCTTGACTCATCAAGGATACAGTTCAATAAGTGTTTTGCTTAAAATATCTTTATTCTTCAATATGTACCTTAAGATAATCACTCTCATGTCTATATTATGGGTAAGTAAGATTGTACAGGTCATTGAACTTCAACATTTACAGCATCCAGCGTTTCATGGAGTTTGCCATGAATGACTGCCACAATAACAGAGGTGGCCATATAGTAAAATAAAAGAGAGTGGTAAGAGGCAGACTTCAGGATTCACAATTTCACTTATTACTGAACTTGTTTGATATTTAAGAGAAGATTTTTATTAATGTTAGAAAAATATTGTATAAATTTGGCAAATTAAATAGAAAAACATGATATTTACTGATCTTGTGCAAAATTATCTGACTCGTGTCTTTAGACTACCTTGTATAAAATGGATGATTTACATGGTTTCCCATCTTATTAATTAACTCCCTTTCAAAATCTATTCTTTATCTATAAGAGTATATTTTACATAACTGTAATAATAGTATAGGCACAATTTTTATATGTCAAACGTATTCAACTGGATTGCTACATAAACTTCATAATGATAATATTAAGAAAGTATATTATGACACTGATTTGACTAACCATAATTTTATATTCACTCTCATAATATTTTATTTAGATGGTGTAAGTACCTGAAGCATTATTTAAAATGTGATATTAAAAGAATATTTAATAATCACTGAACTGATAGTATTTTCCACGTTTATAACTGTAATAATTATTTTTACTACATTCGAATTTAAACAACTTTTCTTCATATAGGCACAATCAGTCTTAATATTTTATCCATGGATGATTTTGAATGGCTGCTTATTTCGATCTTCATTATCAACTGTCATTCTTGCTTCACTCTCATACACATAAAAATAACTTACTTTTACAGTTTCAATCATGTTGAACCAAAAATTTTGATTTTCTTCGCATTTCTAGTCATGTGAAACATTAATGTCAATAAAATCTAAATAAACGCGGGTTCTATTTTCAGTGATGCAAAACTCAAAAGAAAGCCAGCTATATTTTGTAAGCTCTCAATAAAGTTATAAGGGGAGAGGTGTTCTTGATTTAAAAAGTCAGTTTTAGTAAAAGTAGAGTTTTGACAGGAAATCCATGTATACCCATCCAACATATACAAATACATCTATCCCTTGGCTCATTATGCCCTCAGCATCCTAACATATGGCCCAACCACTGCTCTTTTGATGCAATAAGGAAAAGAGCGGCAGGGAGATATACACTTATGAATGGGTAGCAATTCAAAATTTTACTTTTCAAAAATCATATTGCTCAACTACCGATTTCAGTTTTTAACTTTCAAAAGTCAACAGAAGTTTAAAGGATTATTTAAATATATAATTTCCTAATAAAAAGAGAACAATAGCCTTAAAAGGTTTTATTTGAATTAGAAGGCAGATCATTTTGGATGGAGTCTTTGAATCTTTTCTCTGTACTGTGTCAGATTCTTCCCCTACACCCCTGAAAATTATCTTTTAGATCCCTGAGAGAACATGTCAAAGCAGGCTCTTGCCATCTCTAAATTATATACAAGCTGGTGGGCTGCTTAAATACTATATTTGTTCTTAACACTTGTAGATGAGAGGGGTGAGCCCACGTTGAATTATTAAAGTTCAAAATCATTTATAAAATGTCATCACCCAGAGCGTTTACTTGTTCATAATACCGAAAAGCCATTAACATTCACAGCTCAAACATCAAAGGATAAATTCTCTTTACTCCCACTAGAAAAGAGAGCTGCTAGAGATCCCCATTCCTCCAAAGACATTTCATGGATCTGTGACTATCAGAGACACTTTGCACATTCAAATCCTCTTAAAATCTTAGTCACACTTTCCCTTTAAGATGCAACATTTATGTTTTGTGCTGTAATGACACCTCAATCTCCTTAAGCATTAATTTTTAATAAATGGTAATGGGTGGATTATGATTTTTTTCATCAAATAAAAGAAGTCTAGTTGTTTTACAATTATGTCTGGTGTAATCGTTTCTTAGTAAAATTACAATTGCTATTAAAATATCTTTTTTTTCTGATAGCACCATTGAAGAGAAATGAGTAAGAACTAATTTCGTAGGTACCATCTCAAAAAACAGGTTAAGACACGGCTTGAAACAGGCATATGTAGATTTCCTGGAGAGAAGATAAGAAAGTTGCTAAGTAGAGACCTACGTAGAATGAAAAGCTGCAGATCCTAACTGTCTTGGTTGGTGTCTAATTATGCTCAAGCCTCAGGGGAAGATCAGCTTCAGGCCAGAGTGTGAATAGGATGCTTTTTTCCCAATCACGGACATCCAGAGTCTCATTTCTTGCTTTTTTCTTCCTTCTTTCTTTCCCCTTTATATCCTAGCTTTCCATAGAACAGACCTCTTCTACTAAATGTCTTCTAAATATGCCCTCTTCTATACCTACATCTGTAGGGTAATTCGTCTCCCACCATCTCTCAGGGACCCACTCTCTCTAAAATAAGATCAAATCAATTTAGTAACCTAAACTGTGTCTATGATTAAGTGTTCTTGCCTTCTATGTTCTTTGAGGGTAGAGCTGGGGTGGAGGAATGAGGCACTACCATTTCTAGGCCTGAATTTTTATCCATTCCAAATACTGGAGAGACAATTACTTATATTATCAATGCAGGATTTGGCATTTCTAGCCACAATATATCTTTACTAAATATATACGCAGAAACTGACATTTCAGTCCTAATTAAGGTAAAGGATAAAAGAGAAATATTATCAATCAAGCAATATTTATTTACTACATAGATACCGTTTAAAGTCTGATTCTTATTGTTATCCTACTGGAAAGAAAAACAGCCTATGCACAATGATGTAGAAAGACCTTGGAAAAAAACAATTTCTATCACAAATTACCTTACTAATATTGAGTAAAATATAATATTGATTTTTAAATGTCAGGAAAAGAGTTTGTTTATGGTTATATGCATAGGAATGTATTGTGATTTTCATTCCAAAATTATAATTTATCTCACTACAGACTGAATAAGAAAAATGTTGTAAAAACGATTTCATCAAATAAGACATTTAATATACTATTTGAAAAGTAGTCAGATATACGCTTTTATATGTATTATGCCACTGGAAATTATATTTCATAAACACTTGTAAAAGTATAGAGAATAGAATATTTTTCCCCAAATTTGAAAAAATATATTCTGAAAAGAAGATGCTTCAGAAGAGTTATTTCAATCCAGGACGTGCCACCCCTGCCAAGGAAAGATTCATGTTAAGCCAAATCCATTTTGTTTCCCTGTGAATGCATATAAAGTTATTCTTCAAAACATCTAGGAGAGCAGTGAGAGTTCTATTTACATTGAGGATGCAATAGAAAAAACAGTCGAAAGAAAAATCAAGACAAAATATAGTTAACATTTAACTCGCATTTTTGCAAATTAAATGCATACTTTTAGAGTATTCATATTTACACAGTGTTGACTCTGCAGGAATCTTCACAAGTACCTAAGAGTGAAAAAACTCTAAAATGAGAAGAACTGATAGACTAGCTAGTAGGTACAATGACAACAACAGCAAGGCATTTGTTAGATCCCAAAGTGTATATTAAAAAAATTAAATCCCATATAGTGAAGCTAGACCAGCAATAGTAGTATATTTCTTAGAATTATATTTCTTAATTAAAATTTTCAGTTCTTTTTTTTCTATGAATTACTATTTTCTTTGAGTAGAATTGTCTTTATTGAGGCATGACTGTATAGGCCTGATACCAAAGCAAGTTATAATTTTATCAACATTCATGCCTAGGAATTAAAACTTATTAAGAAAAAGCATAAATTTGACTGATCATACACAAATGGCATAAAAAAATAACAGTAATGTGATCTACAAATCTAATTAACAAGCATTACAAACCAGCATATATTTTCCTCATTAACTGCAAAATTTTCCTCATAAGAAGGAAAGTTGAAGCTACTGCAGAATACAGTTCTATAAAGGGAATTTGAGACAGCAAACTGAAGTTGCACTAGATATAGCGTGCTGCAAGATTAGTTCTAGGGTTTTGACATATGATATAAATTTGTCTCATATTGAGACTGTGGGGACTCGGTATTGCTTGCTGCATGCTATTGTAAGAAGCTTTTAGGACTATTTCTGCCTTCTGAAATTTGTTCTCACCTTCCCACTGAGTTTGAGAGAAATAGCTGGAGTGATCCTGATTGAAGGCAGAGCGCCCCATGTTTGCCAGGTTCGTTTTGAAGTTTTAAAGTTTTCTGTGATGAAGTGAGATGGTTCCCGGTATTTGTCAATTACACTTTGAAAAGCTTTTGGTTCTGACCCGTAGGTTGTAAATTTACTATTGATGGACCAGAAGAGGAATGTTTTAAAACTTGGAAGTGTTTAAAGATTTAGTTGGGGCTGAAAGGAGCCTTAAAACTCTCACATTGCCAGCCAAAGGGGTCAAAGAGACTATAGCAGCAGGTACATGGATTGAAAAGATTATTTCTCCAGTAGAGTAATTACCGAACCCTGTTGCCTCCTGTTCCGTGAAGCATTTCGCAGCTCCCTATGTCAGAGTGAACCGGCTCCTCCGCTCTGCTTCAGTAGCACTTTGGGCTTTCTCATATGCCTCTCTTATTTGTTTTCTACTTAGTTGCACACACTTTTGTTTCCTTCAACAGATTACGAGTTTCTTGAATGTCGATAACTTTTTATTCATCTCTGTAACTCCTGCATCTAGATCAATGCCTAATACTTAATAGGTACTCAAAGAACATTATTGACTCAAAATGAATTTCAGAAGGCACTGTGAGAAGGATAAAGAAAATAACAGAAGGAGCTGAAGAAGTTAAAAACTAACAAAACACATAAGAACATCACACACCATGAAAGAGAGCTACATAATGTCAAATGTGAGAGAATCAGTATCCCCACAGAAGTAGAGACAATAGAATAGTTTTCTAAAATTATAAAATATGCATGTTTGCAGTTTTTAAAGTGATTAGTGAAGTAATAGAAACCACAATAGAGATGCTTTTCACAAAAGAGCCAGGAAAAAACAGAAACAAAACAGCATATTTAGGTAAATTAAATTAAGCACTAATGGATATGATAAACAGCAAATTAAACACAGAGAAAAGAGAAAAATCAGAATCTCATCTTCAGGTAATGATGGCCCAGCAAATTTACATAAAGTCTGCTATTGAGAATAACCAGGAAAAAACGATACATATATTTGTTAAACTCTGCTCGCAGGTGTTTGCACAGGCAAGGTCAAGGGGACGGCCGAATGAGAAAAGCTTTGCCTTGAATTTGAGGAATGCTTTTCCCTTGAACTGTCTGATGACTCCAGCTGAGGGTCAGCTGAGAGTATGAGAAAATTAGCAAAGTTTTACAGCCTTTTGCTTTAGTGGGTTAGCAGATGGAGTATGCCAAAAAGCAGAAAAGGAGGCAGATTGGTCCTGGTAAAAACCGTTGGTTTTAGGTTGGCAGTTTAAGATGAAGAAAAATGTGAATTGGAACTAGATCCCTGCCATTTCAGGAACTCAAGCCCATTTTTACGTTATCACAGACACTGAAACTGGAGGCAGATGATCTGGAATCACTACGCTTCCAGTCTTGCTCTTGCCCAGCTAAGAGCAAGAGTATATTTTCTCTGGAGAAAGTAGACGTTACTTTAGTCATCAATTAACACATGAAAGGATTCATAAAAAACTCTAGAAAACAATAAAAATAATCGTATCTCAAGGACACAAGAAAGTTAGCTACAAACTCCAAAAAATGAGTAACTATTATAAAATATCAATCATCTAAATGTTCCATTTATAAGAACAAAGACTCAGACAAGGTTAAATTTCAACGATACAGCTTATAAGAACTATATCTTAAGTATAAGGATACAATAAACTTAAAAGGACAGAAAAAAATTTACTATGCAAACAACTAATCAAGCAAAGCTAATAGCTTTATTAACATCAATTAAAGTCAGCTTTAAGGCAAAAAGTATTACTAAAGAAAAACAAAACTAGATAATAAAATGTTAAATTTATCAAAACGATAAAAATTCTAAATTTGTGTGTAAGTAATAACATGGCCTCAAAATATATAAAGCAGAAATTGACAAAAACAAATAGAAAAATAGATGAATATACAATCATCGGGGGATATTTTAACACACCTGTCTTAAAAACTAATAGAAGAGAAAACAAATTAGTATTAGGAATATTGAAGATTTGAACAAGGTGATTAAAAATCTGAGCATAATTGATATTGCATGCCTAAACTGCAAAATACACATTCATGTCAAGATCACACTCAACATTTAAAACATTTTAGGTTTGTCAGGGTATAAATCCAGATGTAACAAATGTCAGGAGACTGAATTTATACAGGATGTGCTCTCTGTCATCAATGGAAAAAAGCTAGAAATCGGTAACAAAAAGGTAACTGGAACATGCCCCTGGGTTTAGAAATAAACTTCTAAATCTATATGTTAAAGAAAAATATCACAGAGGAAATTAGAAAATATTTGAACAGAATGACATTGGAAATACTATTATCAATTATCATTGTATAGCTACAGTAATTATACTAGGTGGTGTTATAAGAATAGACAAAATAGAAGAGATAATCCACAAAACAGCACAGGTATATATTGGCACTTGGATTGTGACAAAAGTGCCATTTCATAGTGGTGGGGAAAGGGCCATCTTTTCAATAACCGGTACTAGATAAATTGGACATCCATATGGAACTAATGAAACTTCCCCCCACCTCATGCCTGCACACAATGGATAGTTCGAAGTAGAATTTAGATCTAAGTATAAATGAAAAACTAAGACTTCTTGAAAATAATATAGTATGATATTTTTAAATACTTGGTGTAGGGAAAGATTTTTTAAAACATAGAAATCATTAAACCTAAATAAAAATTTAGATAAGTTGGAATATATTAAAGTTAAAAATCTCTGTTCATCAACAACGCTCTACATGTGAATGTAAAAAACAAAACATAGATTGGGAGGAATTATTTATAATACATAACTGTCAAAAGGCTCTTGTCCAGTATACAAAATAATACCTACAAGTCAATAGAGATAAGACAGTTAACTCTTTAAAAAAGGGCGCAAATTTTGAATTGGTACTTCAACACTTGGCGTTAGCTACTAAAATTGAACATAATGTGTATGCTAACCCTAGAAATACACCTGAATCATTCCAGATTTGATCAGAGAAGTGGAACCATGTGAGCAATATGGACTAAGGATTTATTTTTGGGAATAGACCTTCCTCAATTGTGTGGGGGCTGGTTAAACAGTCTTTGGAAGGCTTTTGTTTCTCTATCTGGTGTTGGGTCTGATGTCAGAGCGCTGGCAGTCAAGAAGGAAAGATGGAGGTGAATTGGGGGAGAGCAATGGAAACTGCAAAGAAAACTTAGAAGCTGTAAGGACAAACTGAGCTCATGAGAACAAACTGGAGCACAGACTGACAAATTGGAACCTTATTCTGCCACTAACCAAGGTAAATTCAATGATGAGGTGACATGCAGGATGAGTTGGTGCCCTTCACCCCAGGGCTGCACGTGCCCCTGGCCTAGAATTCAGAAGAGCTAAAGCTGAGGATGAGCAGCAACAGTGCCTGGCACTACACTGAAATACCTACTGCTTACCTTCCTCCTTCTAATTTTACACAAATTTAATTGCCTTCTATTCATTCCACTGGTGAAGGAAGGATTCCCGTCACGGGGTGGAGGGATGGCCAAACACATGACTCTCAATACTGGACAGATGAGATTGACGGCAGTTCCATTAGTCCCGTATGCTCACAGTTTGGGGAAAGAATACACTGAGCCACGCTGGGCCAAACAGCTTTGCATGTGGGAACAAAAGGAACAACCAGGGACTGCAGGAGGCAGGTTTCAGAGTGTCAAAGGGCGAGGTGCCCCCTGGTTCCCAGAGGAGGATGTGAATGGCTTGTTTGAATAATTCCACAGGTTGGCAGGGAACTGAAACCTACTACTGAGGGATAAGCAGGACCTGCGCCTTGTCCCCTAGAAGAGGAGGGTTGTTTGGCAAAGGGCCCTTACCTGAGGGAGCAGAGAGGAGAGCGGACCTTGCAGTCAGGCCATAGTACACTAAGGACTCCCCAGTTAAAATACTTAACACAGCCCAATGTAAATTAAAACAAGGGCTTCAAGGATTGAAATTTATTATATAAGACTTAAGAGCGAAGGGGTGGTTATTCCCACTGCCCTTCCATTTAATAGTCCAATTTGGCCTGTTCTTAAAACTGGAAATGGATAGACTGAATGACACCTCATGGTCAATTACCACAACCTTATTGTGTGATCCTATACTGCAAGATCCCCATTACTCAATACCCAATATTAATAAAATTTCTGACTCTATCCAATCAGCAAATATTTTGTTATCATAAATTTGGGTAATATGTTTTACTCACTTCCTACTTCAACAGTCTCTCAGCCTTAATTTACCTTCACCTCTGAAGACACACAATACACCTTCACCAGGCTACCTCAGCAGCCTGTCTGTTGCTCACAATCTTTGCAGTCAAGATCTTAACTGCATCCACCTGTCTCCAGCATCACAGGGATGACATTACATATACTAAGGCCACAATACAAAACCTCACCAGGACACTCCTAATTCTTTTTGGAGTTCCTGGTGTTGCTGATGATGACCAAGATGCTCATTTTCCTTCTCAGAATGTACAATGCTGGGCTCTTGAAGAAGGCATTTAATGGAAGTTGCCCTTCCCCTATAGGCCCCAGACAGCTGGCTTAATTGAGAGGCCTAATGTGCTCCTAGGAGAACTCCTATTTAACCCACAAAGTGGCAAATGGACCACCCGCTAGGCGTCGCTATTGGCACAGGCATTGGTTAGTCTAAATTCATGCCCCCTAGGGACATGCGCTGCCTACGTCAGTGCCTCATAGGTCCCTGGATTACACTTATTGGCCTTACAGCCCCTCTAAAATTCATTTTGATGACAACATCATCATGTGCCACTCACCTTTCTGGTCTAGTGCCTAGTTTGCTTCCTAAGGAGGTACTTCTCCAACTCCCTAAAATCTCAGTCATTACCAAGGTTTAAACTGACGTCAAGGCATCAAGTAGTCAAGCAGGGCAGAAGGCCTAAAATTACAGCTCAATATTAGGCGGTACCTTGACATCTGGTGGGACTGAAGGGCCTCAAATGGCCTAAACCAAATTTCTCCTCTCTACTCTGCTCCCGTGGATAAGGTCCCTTAGTCACACAACCTTCCTTATAAAGAGATTCAGTAGATACAGTTCCTGCTTATTCCAGAGCAGTGGGTTTCAGAATTAAACCACAGAAATATTTAAACAAGCCAATCACATCCACATCCTGTCATGGGAACTAGGGGATGCCTCACTTTGTTGATACTACAAAATCATGCCTCCCACAGACCCTGATTTTTCACTCTTTTCGCCAAATGCAACCTTGTGTGGCCCTGCATGGAACAGTGTCCCTCTCCCCCAGGCTGTGAATAGGTGACTAATAAACTGCTCTATATCTTATCTGTCCAGTGTCAGCGTCCTGTGTCCATCTAACTCTAGAGTGTGCATCCCTTCTCCCCAGAAGACATGATGAAAACAGAGGGAAAGAAGGGAGGGAGAGGAGGGGGGTAATAAATTAGGATCATAAACATAGGATCTAGAGTTTAAAAGAAAATGTGACTTTTTTTCCTCCAATGAATTAAGAACATGCATTACCTATATTTGTTCTTAGGTCATTGGTCCTAGAGAAAGTTTTAATTTTTTTGTTACCTGGAAAATAAGTATTGTTTTGTAAATATTTCTTGGTTGATTGATTGCTTTAATGATTTTTAAGATAAATTACTGTATCATTTCTACAATGCATTTCTATTCTTTTGGGAAGCTGGAGAAACTGTACAAATCTTTTGAATAGTGTTGAAAATATAGTAAATGCATTCCAAGAAGAGAATTTACTCAGCACCACTAGCTGTAAAATAAAAGCCAAAGCTCTTTCATAAACATTAACACCATCCTTATGGTGTCTCTCTTCAACATTTTACTAGGCATGTCAACACAGTGCTATTATTAATGCTAGAAGAAATTTAGTTCAGAAATCTTTGGTTACATTATGGAACACTTGAAAATGCTTAGATATTAAAAGTCTACTTTCTAATCTCAGAAATTATATTTAGAATTTGTATATAAATATAAATAAATATATAAATATACATGTATGTATTGCATTGTCTACGGGCACATAGCAAAGAAATACAGTTCAAAATATTGTGTGTATTTTTTTTCCTGCTCACTTTCATTTGTGATCTTACTTGGAAGGAAGGGGACAGATTTTTTAATGGGCCCCAGATAAATCTTTTCTAAAGAGAAATAGAATTAGATGCATTATAATTGAGGCAAAATCCTAGTCCTAGGGGTACTTTAATACATTATCCCTTGCTGTGTCAAAAGTGTAGGTAAGAAGAGATATCCCTTTTTCCTTTGGCTCCTCTAAGCACTCTAAATTTCTTCAAGTCAGCTACCTTCTGAAGTAAAATTGTAGTTGTAATTCTCTGTATTTCTGTAGATGGCAAAGAGACAATAAATAAATGAATGAATAAATAAATGAATGAACAAATTAATTGCTGAAAACAGCAAATAACATTTTTTGCTTGCTTATTTGCTTTCTATCGTTGTTGCTTTTTAAAAACCATTACAACCTCTGAACTTGTAAAGCATAGGAATTTGGTTATAATAAAGGCTATAATGAGGCATATCCCTGTTCATTTTTGTTCTCTTATCTAAACGTTGTCTTTGAGATTTGAGCAGAGATCTTACAACATGATAGTAATTAAAGTTTAAAAGCATCAAATGGTAATGATGTTTCAATAAAGCTTCTGAAGAAAAGCCTTGAGCACTAAATGATAAATTCTAAATAATGTGACATATCCTTCAAATAGGCTATGTCTTTAAAATATATTGTCATCATTCTTGATCAGTAAGAACAAATAATTTTCAGGGGGAAATGATCAAATTAATCTCATACTAGTTTTAGTATAAGAGCACTATTATATTGTCACAATTTTTTTACTAGACAAGAGGAAATTTTAACAATTGGGCCAATGAATATATCTAAAATTAATTAGATGTACTTATTACTTTAACTTTAGAAAGATAAAACATTTGTACTTGATTTTATCCATCTAGACTAGGAGTGGGCAAACTATGGCCCATGGGCCAAATCTGTCCCACCATTTTTTTTTTATCAGTAAAGATATATTGAAGCACAGCCATGGTCAATTCCTTGGCATATTATCTAAGGCTTCCTTTGCACTATAAAGCAGAGTTGAGGGCCAGCCTCGTGGCTTAGCGGTTAAGTGCGCGCGCTCTGCTACTGGCGGCCCAGGTTCGGATCCCGGGCGTGCACCGAGGCACCGCTTCTCTGGCCATGCTGAGGCCGCATCCCACATACAGCAACTAGAAGGACGTGCAACTATGACGTATAACTATCTACTGGGGCTTTGGGGGGGAAAAGAAAAGGAGGAGGACTGGCAATAGATGTTAGCTCAGAGCCGGTCTTCCTCAGCAAAAAGAGGAGGATTAGCATGGATGTTAGCTCAGAGCTGATCTTCCTCACCAAAAAAAAAAAAAAAAAGCAGAGTTGAGTAGTTATGACAGATACCATAAGGCCTCTCAAGCCAAATATTTTACTATCTGGCCCTTTATAGATAAAATTTGCTAACCCCTAATCTAGAGCATTAAGTTAGATCAAACATCTTTGGTAAGTAGGATTTGAATACGTACTATACTTTTATTTATATACTTTGATCTAACATTTGTGAATCACTGTTCTATTCTCTATGCCTTATTGACACTATAGTCAAAGGAAAACCTGGAGTGTTGTGGACTAGAACAGAGATATGTATTTCATTTTATTTATATTTCATTTATACTAAATGATAGTATAAATAATAGTGTTCTAGAAATATATTGGTCAATGATCTTAGATAAATTTTAATAGGATGTTGTCAAAATAAGGAAAAATAGGGATTAATTAATCCTGTTGATTGATATTACATGGTATGGAAAAGCATCTTTTTCCCTCAAATTTCCAGATCAATTGAGTACACTATGTAAGTATAAATAAACAGAAAATAAAAAATTGATATTAGTGAAACAGAGAAGTATATCAAAACAAGTTTGGAATGGGAGTTACAAAGACACCAGGGCCTAGAACTTGCATTACTGTGGGGTGAATAAAGGAACTGAGAGGCAAAGTCAGAGGATTTGGTAGATTTTATAGTGTTTTCTGGGGCAAAGTCAAGTTTGAGACCGTGTTACAAATGGTAATAAAGCATCATTCTGATTTATATCCATTTTTCTTTAAGCTTTGGTAATAAGGGAAGGGAATATTTTTAATTGTCAAGTTGTATGCAATCAATTGCATATTGTCAATCACTTTAATTCTAAGATATGATAGGCACTATATCTGATAATTAATTCCTATTATTTTATTATTATAATTAATCTTACAGCCTGCAGGATAATGGGATGCATTGTTTCAGGAAGAGAATATATTGTAAGAGAGTCAGAGTATTTAATTAACTAATAAATATTTAAAATGCATTTTTAAAGAGAATTTTGTTAATGTTGTGGTTATATGTTTTAGAATTTGCATAAAAAGAATTTAAAATTCAATTAATTGACCATGATTCAGATAAAGTTTTAGTCAGCAAAACACATAGATATTCAGGCATGACAATAGGAAGGCACATTTCTGACATACCTTCCAACACAAGAAAGTGGAAGGAAACAGAATGGAGTGTAGCAGCATTGTGCAGAGGAATAAAAATGCCCGAGAATACAGAAGGCCATTTTGGAATTGTGAATAAAATGTGTTCATAAGCAAGAGAGCCCAAGACCCTCTCAAGCACTGCACCTGTTATTTCTTCCTGCCCTCACAGTGCTGAAAAGCAGTAGTAAACTACATCTCTACTATCTGTAGGAATCACTGCGTGGAATAAGGCAACAGAAGCTCAGGAGCTGGCGAGCTTCATTTCCTGGAGGTATTCCTGAGGTCGACTTGAGTGGCGGTAGCTGAGGCATTAGTTGCCCCCCTCGCCTCCTCACTCTTGTGCTGACAAAGAGGATTTGCTGACCAGTGAATGCAGAATAGAAATACCCAATTGTTCACATATCCTATGCACTAATTCCCACTTTGAAAGCCTTTTAACTACCTGTAAAATATAAATCGACCCTAATTTTTTTAAACATGCCATATATAGATATTTTAAAGAATATTCAACAAGGCCCAATGCCAATTCCAGAGAAGAATCTCAAAAAGATAATTCAAACAAGAACCATAGGATGCATAAAAATTGTATAGTTCACCTGAGGTGACTATTCTGAAGATAAACATAGAGATGCATAAGGCCTGCTGGGTTTGCTGCAAAATCAGTCTCATTAGCAGATACATGTGAATGTGTTTTCACACCTCATATACCTCTGAACCCAAATCACAAGACTATCTGCTTCAATTAATGAAAGGCAGATTAGAAAGGGGAAGAGGAGCACCTAGAGAGTTATATTAGAACAACACAGCTATTAGTAACAGCACAGAAGCACTGGAGTGTTTTAAGTAAGAAGCACTGTTTACTTTTCTAGTCCGTGTTCCTTTACTTTTCTAGTCTGTGTTCCAAAGACGAAAATGAAACCTTTGCATCGATAAGTACATTTGCATAGATTAATACCAGAGGGGGTTTAGAAAAAATTAAACCAATATCTACTCTAATATTTAATCATCTTCTTTGGTTGTCTCTCCAATAACTTGAAAAAGCAGGTGTTAATTGTACGAGAAAAACTATTTGTAAAGAAAATAAATAGCCTTTGGCCAATGTGCTGTTCACTGAAATGAGATCATCTGATGCTATCTAAGTTAATTATATTGTTTGACATTCCAACTCATAAAAGTCCCCCATCCTTTTTAAAAATATCTTGAGTATGTTTCTATCTGCTGAAGCTTACACCCTGTTCACTTCTTCTTTTTATACTAGATATTAAGACGGTCAGCACTTTATTTTTCCCTAGACTCCTATTCACTGATACGCACAGTGATCCAAAAAGCATGCTTCGTTTACCAGCAGAAAGAACCCTGCAGTGTATCTCAAGCCTGAGGGCATTGATATAGAGCACATCATTTGGAGACCCAGTTAATGGAAATGATTCTGGGGCACACTGGTTTCTTACAGGTATTCACTGCCAAATAAAGCAATTTAAGGCTCAATTGTACATCCAAAAGAAAACCAAAGCCGTTTCAAGTGGTAAAATAAGAACTAAAAGATTGATCAAAAATACCTCTTTAAAATTATATGTATGCGTGTATGTGTGTGTATACGTGTGTGTGTAGTTGGAAAAAAACTAAATTAGCTAAAGATAATTGACTTCTCTATTTTTAAAAATTATATAGACTTCTAGTCATTAACTACTCTACTGACAAGTTAACGTGTTGTATCAGAGCTCAAACTTACAACTGGAGAAACTAAGGCAGAAGAGGTCTTAATTTTCATTCCAATAACTTTTCAAAAATAAGTATTGTTCAGATTGGAGTCCAGAGAGTTGACTCTGGCTATGTATTTAAGATATTACATTATTAGACAAATGACATAAATTATAGAAAGCAATTACTGAAGCTATGATGAAAGAGATATTTTATTTCTAGTAAGTGACTTTCTCGGGTAAAATTGTCAAAAACAAGCATGATATGGTTATAATTTCACTATAGTATCTTTCACCTAGCATCTGATTTGTCGTGTCTACACATGGCTTCAACTCCTCCAGCAGCTGTGCATTCAGAGAATGGGTGATGGAAAAATGGAGAAAGAGAGATAACACAACTGCCCTTTTAAATCCACTTTTCTCTTCTGAGTGCAGCTAAAAAGGGACATTTCCTAAAGCAAATGAGCATCTTGTGGCAAACTAGAATCAAGTACCCTAGGGAACCACTTCACTATGACATTAATGTTCAATGATTACATTACTACCTCATAAAGATGCAGAAAAACAAGTTTCCAACTCCACCCTAATTTCTGATAATAATTGAAAAATACCTTATCTATCCCCTAAATAATTAAATTAGTCAAGTAATCAAGGCAATTTTTTTAACCTCATTCCAAACATAGAACTATCTTAAATACTCAAGTTAAAAATGTTTAGAATATAACTTACTATCTATTGCCTCACTTGCCAGCTCTTTTTCCTGTGACACTTATTTCTATAAATCACCCCTAGATCCAGTTATAAAATAAATGTCAGGGGATGTAATGTGCAGCATAGGGAATATCGTCAATAATATTGTTATGATGCTGTATGGTGACATGGTAACTAGACCTAGCATGATGATCATTTCATAATGTATGAACACATCATATCACTATGTTGTATACCTGAAACTAACATAATGTTGTATATTAATTATACTTCAATAAAAAAGCAAAAAAAAAAAAATCCTAATGTATTAAACACTGTCCTAATAAAAACTGAGGATTCAAGGGGCCGGCCTGGCGGCATAGTGGTTAAGTGTGCACCCTCCATTTTGGGGGCCAGGGGTTTGCAGGTTCAGATCCCAGGTGCGCACCAACGCACAGCTTGTCAAGCCATGCTGTGGCGGCATCCCATGTAAAGTAGAGGAAGATGGGCACAGATGTTAGCCCAGGGCCAATTTTCCTCAGTAAAAAAGAGGAGGACTGGCAACGGATGTTAGCTCAGGGCTGATCTTCCTCAGGAAAAAAAAAAAACACACACAAAACTGAGGATTCAAGAAAATTTTTGAATTTAAAATGTTTTTTATGCATTGAGGCATATACTCAATCTAATTTCAAAAATTTTAAAAGATTTTAATGTTTTGGCTAATATAACACTGACTAAATTTGAAGAGAAATTTTAAATCCCAGCACCATGGGGTGATTTCTATTGTATTCAAAAATTATCTTCTATTATATATTTAATTACATTTATTATTTAATTTTAAAAAGCATCCAACAATGAACATATTAAGACTGAAAACACAATATTATTTACAAACATTCCAAAGAAAATGAAATAGGTAGAAACTTAAAAAACATGTACAGCATCTATATGCTAAAGATAAAATTGCTTGTGAAAGAAATTAAAGAATATCTAAGTAAATGGAAAAACATACTACTTTCATGGACTGAAGGATTTGACATAGAAAGGTGTTAATTTTCCCCAAATTGATTTTTCGTTTAATGCAATTCCTATCAAAATCTTAAAAAAGTTTTATGTAGACATGAACAGGCTTATTCTAAAATTTAGATGGAAAAGGACAGGCCCCAAATAGCTAAAATGATCTTGAAATAGAAGAATAAAGTGGGAAATCACTTTGCCCAAAATTAAATCTTACTATATAGCTATAGTAATCAAGAAAGTATGGCATTGGCAAAAGGATGAACACCACAAATCAGTGGAACAGAATACAGAATACAGAAATAGACCCATAAAATATATCCATCTGATAATTTACAAAAGTATAAAAGCAATTTATTGAAGGAAAGATAGCCTTTCCAACAAATGATCCTAAAGCAACTGGACGTCCACGGGTGGGGGGATCCTTGACCTAAGTCTCACACCTTGTACAAAAATTAACTCAAAGTGGATCATGGATTTAAATATTAAATGTAAAACTAAAAAACATTTAAGACAACACAGGAGAAAATCTTAAGGATCTAAGGGGAAGCAAAGAGCTTTTAGACACATAAAAGGAAAAACTGATCAATTAGATATCCTCAAAATTAAAAACTCTCTTAAGAAGATGAAAAGACAAGTACAGACTAGGAAAACATATCTGCAAATGATATACCTGACAAAGGACTAGTATCTAGAGTATATACTGAACTCTCAAAACTCCACATTAAATAAAGAAACAATTCAATTAGAAAATGGCCAAAAGAAGTGAAGAGACATTTCGCCTAAGAGGATATAAAGATGGCAAATAAATACATGAATAAGTATTCAACATCATTAGATATCAGGGAAATGAAAATTAAAACTGCCATGAAACTCCTTATTACATAGGTAACGAAATTGCTAATACAAAAACATAGTGACCTCATCAAATGCTAGTGAAGATGCAGAAAACCAGAAAAAATATATTGCTAGTAGGAGTGTAAAATAGTACAGCTACTGGGAAAAATAGTTTAGCAGTTTCTTCCAAAACTAAACGTGCAATTACCATATAAGTCAGCAATTGAAATCTTGGCCATTTATCCCAGAGAAACGAAAATTTATGTTCACTCAAAACCTGTACATGAATGCTCATAACAGTTTTATTTGTAATAACCAAAATTCGAAACAGCCCAGGTGTCCTTCCAGGGCTGGATGGTTAAACAATCAATGATATATCCACACAATGGAATGCTAGTAAACAACAAAAAGGAATAAACTATTGGTAAACACAATAATTTAGATGAATTTCAAGGGAATTATGATGAGTGAAAAATGCCAATCCCAAAAGTTAACATACTGTAAGCTTCCATGTAATTACATACTGTATGATAACATTCTCGAAATGACAAAAATGATAGAAATCGAGAACAGATTATTGGTTACCAGGGTTTAGGGGAAAGGTGGGTGAGATCATAAAAGGGCAACAGAAAGGATCTTTGTGGTGATAGCACTGTTCTGTATCTTGACTATAGTGGTGAGTATATGAACTTACATATATGATAACATTAGTTAAGACTAAATACACACACAAATGAATACTTTATAAAACTGGGAAAATGGAAGATTGATCAATGTCAATTTCCTAGCTGCGATATTATACTATAATTTTGAAAGACATCATCATTGGTGGAAACTGGGTAACGAGTACATGGTATCTCTTATTATTTCTTACAATTGTAAGTTAATCTCCATTATCTCAAAATGAAAAGTTGAGTTAAAAAAATCATTCGATTCATTTTATTTTCTAGCAGTGAAACTAGTGTACGGTGAACTATAAATTTCAAGGGTAAAGGGTCAATAAATTTCAAACTATTAGTAATTCAATCTGATTTTTCCACACCAAGTCAGAGAATACTTCTTGGGATAAAATGAAAGATCTAAGTCCTTATGCTATTAATTATAAATCTGTGAATTTCTGCTTCTGAAAGGGAGGAGTGAGTTTCTAACACACTGATTCTCCTACAAATAACTTATAAATTCTGGAAAAATTCTTAAAAATAAAGAATGTTTTAATATCTGAGGTCTCTGGATTTGAACAAAAGCAGGCAGATTTTAGAGTGGAAATGAAATTTGGAACAAGACCATTTTTGCAGTTAGTGATGGCATAGGCAGCTTAGACACTTCTAGAAAATCTTTTATCTTTCTGGACAAAGAAAAGAGTGCGAAGACCCCAGAAAAATCTGCGTGAGTGGAGAGTGAGGAAAGGAGAAAGGAGAAAGCCAGAGAAGGGGAACCTTTAAATATATCTACATAAACCACAAGTCCCAGGCAAAACACTCAACCAAGTATGCACTGGGCCAACTGATTATAGTTTGTAAAGTCTGTATAAAAAGATATGAAATGTGATCTGAGCCTTTATCCATTAAAGTGTGCATTTGAGCCTAAGTTAGCTGCCAGCTAAAACTTTGGAATAATATAACAAAATGTAGAATCTCTACAGTATGACACTCAAAATGTCCAAAATACAATCCAAAATTACTTACTATATTAAGGGGCAAGAATATATGATCTATTTTCAAAGAAAGAAAACAATACATGTCAACCTCAAGATGACACAGATGTTGGAATTATCAGACAATGACACTAAAGCAGCTATAAACATTCTGGTCAGTGAAGAAAGGAATATATGATCATAAATAAAAAAAGAAAATATCAGCATAGAATTGGAAATACAATAAAATAACGAGATTAACAATTTTAAAAGGAAATTACAATTTGTAACATAAAAAATGTAGTGAGTAATTTTAATTGAATTGAAGAATGGAGAGGAAGGAAAAAAGTGCCAGTGAAATAAGATGGAGTAACTAAAATGATCAAATTTGAGGAGCAGAGAGAAACGTGATTTAAAAAGAAGAACAGAGCCTCAGAGTCCTGTGGGACAGTTTCACAAGGTCTTATATTTGGGAAATTGAAATATTAGAAGGAAAAGAAAAAATATGTTACAAAACTTTTTTGAGGCCAAAAAATCCTTCCTAAATATGGTTAAAGATAAAAGTCTAAAGATTCAAGAAGCTCATCGACCACAGAGAATTTCAGATCCTCAAAAATGAATGCAGTGGATTATATATGGATATATACACACATATGGGTAAATATAAAAGACAAATTTTCTTTTAATATCTTTAAAATTTATGTGACAATATAGATCAAAAAGTATAGCATTACCTTTAAATATATGTTAGAAATAAAGTAAGGTCTAAAAATAAGTGACCTAAAGTTTCCCCTTAAGTAGCTAAGAAAAAAAAAAAGAAAAAGTTTAAGACACTAAATAAAAAAGGAAATAATAAAGAGAAGAGTAGGTTAAGAAATTGATAAATTCGTACCTAGAATAATCCAGAAAAAGAGATATAGAACAACAATATTAGAAATTAAATTTATAATACCAAATCCTGCAGACTTTTAAAGGAAAATAAGACATTATTCTGAACAGCTTTATGGCAATATATCTGATAACAGATGAAATGGACAAACTTGTTAAAAGATAAAAGCTAACAAAGTTTACTCAAAGAGAACTAGATACTGTGAATCCATAAGACCATGAATAGTCTTATATTTACTATAGAAATTGAATTTTTAATTACACATCTTTGCATAAAAAAACAACCACCAGTCCTATATTGCTTCATTGCCAAATCCACCAAACATGTAAGGAAGAAATAATACCAACTCTATACAAACTTCTTTTTTATTTATTTATTTATTTTTTTCTCCCAAAGCCCCAGTAGATAGTTGTACATCATAGCTGCACATCCTTCTAGTGGCTGTATGTGTGACGCGGCCTCAGCATGGCCGGAGAAGCGGTGTGTCGGTGCGCGCCCGGGATCCGAACCTGGGCCGCCAGCAGCAGAGCGTGCGCACTTAACCGCTAAGCCACGGGGCCGGCCCCCAAACTTCTTTTTAATTGTAGTAAGAATGCTTAGCATGAGATCTACCCTCTTAACAAATGTTTAAGTGCACAGTATTTTTAACTATAGGCACAATGTTGTACAGCAGATCTCTAGAACTTATTCATTCTGCATAACTGAAACTTTATACTCATTAAACAGCAACTCTTTGTCTGTCCCTCCACACCCAGCCCCTGAAAACCAACATTTTATCCTCTTTCTATGAGTTGGACTATTTTAGTACCTCATATAAGCGGAATTACACAGTATGGTTTCCATATCTTGGCTGCTGGGAATAATTCCACAATGAACATGGGGCAAAAGACTTAAATAGATATGTCTCCAAAGAAGACATACAAATGGCCAATAGGTATATGAAAAAATGCTCAACATTACTAATCATCAGAGAAATTTGAATCAAAACTATAACAAGATATCACCTCATACCTGTTGGAAAGGCTTTAATTAAAAAAAAAAAGATGAGTGTTGGCAAGGATGTGAAGAAATTGGAAGCCTTGTACACTGTTGATGGGGGTGTAAAATGATGCAGTCACTATGGAAAACAAGATGGTGATTTCTCAAAAAGTTAAAAAGAAAAGAATTACCATATAGTCTAGCAATCCTACTTGTGGGTATACATCTATACTAACTCTTTAAGAAAACAGAAGATGTAGGAGCAATCCCAAATCATTTTATGAGTGCAGCATTACCTTGATACCAAAATCATACAATGATATTGCAAAAAATTAAATAAACTCACAGACCAATATTCCTCATGAACATAGACACCAAAATCCTTAACAAAATATTAAGTGAAACCAGCAACTTACACAAAAGATAATGTATTTTAACTATTTTGCATTTATACAAAGAATATAAAGTTAATTTCACATTAAAAAAATCAATCAATGCATTCTACCATATTAACAGAATAAAGGAGAAAAAACTTATGATCATTTCTATAGACACAGAAAAACCATTTGACAAAATGAGCAACAATTAATGTAAATATTTGCAGCAACCTAGAAATCGATGAGAATCTCTTCAATATGATAAGATATCTACTAAAATCCTACAATTATCATACTTAACGGTTAAATGTTTACCACTTTCCCCAATATTAAAACAAAAAAGCAAGAATGCACACTCTGAACATTTCACTCAATGTCATACTACAGGTTCTAAACTTTACAAGGAGGTAAAGGGGAGGAAAGTCATAGAAATCAGATTTTTAAAAAAGTAAAACTTTCTATTTGCAGATTAAATAATTATTTCACAGAAAATCACTAGGGATTTAAAAAAAATACTTGAACTAAGAAAAGAACTTAGCAAGTTTGCAGATACAAGGTTAATATACACAAATCAGTAATATTTCTGTATACTAGCAGCCAAAAAATTAGAAAATGATTTTAGAAAAATAATTCCACTTACAATAGTATCGGAAACCATCAAATTTTTAAGAATACATTTAGCAAAAGATGTGCAATATCTATGCTGAAGACTACAAAACATGGATAAAAGAAATTAAAGGAGACCTAAATAAATTAATTGATTAAATACCAATTCTTCTAACTGATGTTCATGGTATATAACAAGCTACAGCCCATAGGCCAAATCCGGCCCACAGCCTGTTTCTGTAAATAAGTTTTATAGAGCACAGCCACTCTCATTTGCTTACATATTGTCTATGGCCACTTTCATGCTACAACTGCAAAGCTGAGTAGTCAACAGAGATGCACGACCACTAAACCTAAAATATACACTCTCTGGTCCTTTGTAGAAAAAGTTTACTGACCCTCTGTATATGAGACTACAATCTGTTTTTCTATATTAACCTTATATCCTGTGACCTTGCTAAATTCACTTGTTAATTCTGGTAGCTGTTCTGCAGATGCCCTGGGGAGGTGCTGGCTCTGCTGAAGGGAGGAAGGGATTAGACAAGAAGTAGCTGCTGGACCTAGAGAATGCATTTCAGCAGTTGCCAGGAGAGTCAAGTTGGGACTAGATTCTGGGTGTGTTTGACAAAGGAGAGTGGAACATGAAGTTTCAGAGTGGAAAATGTATCAATACGGGGATGCTCTCCAACGGCAGGGGGGTTAAGTCCATGACACAGAGCTCGAGAGATGGTACTAGTACACCGGTAGGCAAGATCATACGCTCTTGGCATCAGTATGTGCCTCAGTTCCCTCCGCCCCCAAGTCCCACTGTGATGATGCCAACAAGCCCGGGAGCATGCTGCACACTCAGTGGTTTTGCCTTGCAGCTGAGGGACACGAAGTTTGAGGAACATGCCAGTGTATGGAAAATGATGAGCAAGCCTGTTCTTCGTCCCAGAGGGAAAATTATCTCCTTCCTCAAGGTTGCTTGCTGCCAACGCAGCACTGACAAAGTTCCAGAGTGGAGTGCTCAGCGCCTTGCACTGTTGTCAAGAACATGAAGAGGCACTCAGGGCCATAACAAAATGCCACAGACTGAACGGCGTAAACAACAGAAATTTATCTTCTCCGAGTTCTGGAGACTAAAACTAGGGCATCAGTGTGCAAGTATAATTGGGTTGGTGAGGCCTCTCTTCCGGGATTGCAGACAGCTGCCTTCTTGCTGTGTTCTCATATGGCTGGCAGCTGAGGATGGGGCTGTGCGGGCAGAGAGAGGGAGAGAAAGAGAACAAAGTCTCTTCTTACAAGGACACTAATCCCATCACATGGGCGCCATATCTCAGGACCTCTTCTAAACCTAATTACATCCCAAGAGCCCCCATATCCAAATACCATCACACTTAGGGCTTAAACATCTGAATCTCGAGGGGACTCTATTCAGTCCACAGCAAGGCCCAGGACAGAGGGGTTCTCCCAACACTGAAAGCTTAAATGACATAACTGAAAAGCATTGTCTGGATTTAGTGACTATGAGGTTAGTAGTAAACTTGGAGTTAAGGTTTCAGTGGTGTGCTGTGGGCAGAAGGCAGATTAGAAGAGCGATGTGAATAAGAGGTTGAGAAAGCAGAGCCAAAATATAAGCTTAGAAAATAACTTTTAAGTGCCAATGAGCTCCCGGTGTTAATGTGCTCATGGTGTTAATTGCAATTAATTTTACCTAATTTACCTAATTCTAAGATTATTTCAAAGTTTCAGTGAATCTGACTTTGAGTCATGTCATAATTCTAAAAGCTTTGATGGGAATATTATTTACATAAAATGAAGGAGGCTATATGTTGCAGCACAGCTCAAGAGTTAAAGGAAAATCTTTTGCCCTTTGTTGTTGGTTTTGTTTGAAAAACATAGAATCCTTTTGTAATGATGATTTGCTAATTAAGCCCTTAATTAAGACAGCAAGAAAACTATCACTTATTTAATGTCTCCTCTATGCTAGGCTCAACATTTTTCTTTTTTAATCCTCATAGCAATCTTGTGACATGAACTTTTTTTCATTACCATTTTACACACCCCATTAATATGACGCAGTGTCTGACTTTAAAGTCCATCTTCATTCCTAGCCGAATATTCTTCCCACTACAATATGGTGTCTTAGAGAAATATGCCATGGCTTGTACAATGAGCATTAAGAAAGTCAACCAATTAAGGATTCGAGGAAGGAAGAGGTAGAGGAAAAGGGAGCTCGGAGATCACTGTAACAGCATTCTCAGATGCCTGTCGCTATGATCATTGAGAAAAGGAGGAAAATTCATATGTTAGTTTTATTTTTCATAAAAAATGAAATGCATAATTTTAGAATTAGCAAGAAACTTTCTAGAACTAAATTTTAGACTCTAGCCAAAATGTGTCATAAATATCCTTTAATAATGAAAATTTTGTTAACTGATTAGCATACAAAGGTTATATGTGACACATTAATCATTATGGAAAGGTCTGAATTTGAAATACCTGGTCCTCAATTTTAGTTAAAGGAATCTTTGCTAGATCTTTGAAGGAATAATCAGCATAGTTGATTAGCAAATACATTAACAGAAAGTTGTTTTTTCCCCATAAGATATGGGAAACATCATAGCTTGTAATAATACTGAAGCTTACAATGGCAACATTTGAAAAGACAATTGTTGAACACTTTCGTCAATATCACTTCTAAGGCCTCTATCAGGAGATATAATTGAATGGGCTAACTTCTCTCTCATATGTTGTAGTTCTCTCCCTCAGTGGTTCTCTCATATACAGTCATGCACTGCATAACGTTTCAGTCAACAATGGACTGCATGTACGATGGTGGTCCCATAAAATTAGTACCGTAGAGCCTAGGTGTGTAGTAGGTACACCATCTAGGTTTGTGTAAGTACACTCTACAGTGAAATAGCTTAACGACGCATTTCTCAGAATGTATCCCCATCAATAAGTGACACATGACTGTATTGAGAGATAACATAACTTCTCATACATTGAGACAGTGAGTATTTATCCTATCAGGAAATTGAGGATATAGTAATGTAGAGCAATTACTTTGGACCCAGCAGTGTTCAAATTCCAGATCTTCCACTTAAAAGGTGTGTGATATTTCAAAAATTACTTACCCCCTCTAAATGTTAGTTTCCTCATCTATGCAATGTGTATAGTAAATACTAACGTATTTCTTTAGGATAACGAAATTATTGTCATTAGCATGTTGTTAAGTGCAATAAATGACCTCTTTTTTTTTTCATTATTAGGAATGATTCAAGTATTTTTTCATAATATAGATCAGAAAGCTCAGAGACTCACTTGAAGTCATTCTCTAGATCATCCTTGCCTCCTCCTGAGTGATAGATTGAAAAAACAAACACCTCAAAATAAAGAAGATATTAAATATGAAACAGAAACACATCTGTTGATAAAAGATACTATCAGCTTTCAACCTCTTTGTTGGCACTGTAAAAGAAAGGAATCAGGATGTGCTTAAGGGAAACAGAATTCTTTTAGAAGGCTGTATTTTAAAAAAGACAGGTCAGCATAAATGAATTTTTTATGACTTGAATAATGATTCTCCTTATGCCTTGCTCTGAGTGGTGTTTGAAGGAAATTAGAACTACATCATTTCTCGTTCTTGTTAAGTTAGGCACATGAAGAAAACAAAATGTGGGGCTCTTTTGGAATATAATTTTATCTTCTTTTCTTTCTCTAAACCTCATTTTTACCTAGAAAGCTTACAAATGGAAAATATTTTTATAATTGAATACAATTTTTAAAATACCTCAAATATCTTCAAAAACAGACCAGCATTTGTGAAATAGTGTCTCTCGTGAACTATTCTCAGTCTAGGTATATCATTCTGCCTTAAAGTAAAACTCCCTGGACCTACAAGTCCATTCCTATAGAGGACTGTATACTGCTATGTGTGTCAGTAGTAAATCCTGAGGCCAGCTAATGTATGAGAAAGAATATTAATTCACTTCTTAATTCAATGATTCACTTAGGGTCCTTTTTCCCCCCGCATGTTGTATTAGCTTACTAAAGAAGTTATACTTTGTGCCTGTGTATGTAATTTTCTCCCTTAGACTGCCTTGAAGGGCTAAAATCAAAGCAATCAACCAACAACAGGCACTGGGCCCTCCAGGTCACACTGCAGACAGAGCATATGGACTGGTCTTCTCTACCCCTTAGGGATCCATAAAGAGAAGAATGGCCAAAGCAACAAACAAAAACAGCAAGGAGAATAAGAGAAAAGTGAATAGTAAAAGTATAGATCATGGTGAGTTTCCTGTAACAACGATAAACAGAAGCCACAGTCTCAGAAGGGACTTGAAACAGAGGTGGGAGCTGATCTTTCTGCAGAGACCTGAAGTGGCTACACGTTAGGAATCAGCGAGGACGCAAGGTGGGTGAGAATGGGGGACAGGAACCTGCAGCAATTTTCCTCTAGAGAATGTCTGTGGATTAGCTCTGCCGCTTGACAGCCCTGTCTACTCACGCATGGAATTTCCTTCCAGGCAAAATCGGTTGCTCTGTCTGGCCTTGATAGTTGCACAAAGTGCCTGGAGAGATGAGGGACATCTTTTGGGGATTGGCACTTCACAGACTTCCTGTCCATGTTCCTGCACGGGGGATGAGGGTGCCTGGTTACTGGCCATTCATTTATTGACTCTTTCTATAAATATTTGTTCAGATAGTCTTCCAGATAATGGGGTACAGAAGTGAATCGAACAGTAAAAATCCCAGGAATCATGAAGTGTACGTGCTGGAGGATGGCAGGGAGGGCCAATGAACACGCAAATAGACAGTGTATGTTGTGTGTGTGGGTAAGTGGTATGGAGAAAATAAAGCGGGGCAAGAGGAATAGGTAGTGTGTGAATGTATGAGTGTGTGTGTGAGTGTGTGTGTGAGTATATGTGTGAGTGTGGCAGGGGGCGGGTTCCACAACGGGTGGGAGAACCTCAGCTACAAGTGCAGCACTGCGTATCAGACTTCCCACTCAGGAGTAAGGCCTCTTTTAGAAACAGAACTATTTATTTAAGAGCAGAAAATGCTCATGCCAGCTACCTACTTTGTTAAAAATAAAAGAAGCAAAAATAACTAGACATTTGAAACACAACACAACACACAAATAGAATACCAAAATAAACAATTATGACTACTGAAACTGAAATAAAAAGTGATAATTTGAAAAGAGGGTGGAATGTTTTAAATTCTTATTCATCTTAAAGCGATACAGAGCCAAATAGATGCTCTGGAACCTTGAGCATGCTTGTTGAAAGAATTAAAACCAAGAGGTACTTGATGATGATCCCAGTTATGTGATGTGAGAGGCAAATGCACTTCACCCTCAAAAGGATACAAACTGAATTTGTCTCTAATAACAGAATGCTGGAAGAAAATTTAACAATGCCTTTAAAGTTATATGGAAAAATAATTCTGAACACAGAGTATTATACACAGCCACATTCAATCTATTAAGAAATTTTTCAGAGGAGCTAGGTTTCAAAGTTTCATAACATATGCAGTTTCTGAAAGATAAAATATTTTTAAAAGGAGGATTTATTCCAGCAAAACAAAAAATGATACTAAGAAAAATTCTTAAGTTATAAGAAACTTTGGCAGTAATGCAAAGGGGCAGGGTAGAGAGGTTCCATTTGATATCTGTGCCCAGGCCCAGGATGGAGCAGAAATTCAGGGGGCTGGGCTGAATCTACACTTGGCAGCCTCAACATCTGTGCCTTTCCCACCTGATCACTCAGCCCCCTTTGTCCACTGTCACTCTGAGAAGTGAGGCAATGTTCCCACTTACCAGCTCCCTTTGTGTGCTCAAAGATAGAAGCTGCAAACCAAGGGGATATTCCTCATGGGCAGGAAATTGATGTTAAGGGACCCAATTGCTAGAACCGAAGATATTTTCAGACATATTTATGGAGTCACAGAACCAGTAAAGCTGCAAGGAGGGTAGGGCTGTTTAGTTAAAAAAGCCTTATTTTAACTCATCTGTTTCTTTTGTTTCCTGGAGGAGGTGTGACTTTAGAAACAAGGCTTATTGGCCAAGGGAACATTAGCAGTATTTAAAAATCTGCGTAAATGGGCCGGCCTGGTGGCGCAAGCGGTTAAGTGCGCGCGCTCCGCTGCGGCGGCCCGGGGTTCGCTGGTTCGGATCCCGGGCGCGCACCAACGCACTGCTTGGTAAGCCATGCTGTGGCGGCGTCCCATATAAAGTGGAGGAAGATGGGCACCGATGTTAGCCCAGGGCCGTCTTCCTCAGCAAAAAAAAAAAAAAAAAAGAGGAGGATTGGCGGATGTTAGCTCAGGGCTGATCTCCTCACAAAAAAAAAAAAAAAAAATCTGCGTAAAAACACACAGTTTCAAAATTCCAATAATCTCTGTTGCTATCTTACTAATTGGTTGTTCTATGTCAAGCTACTGTGTGCGTCAGATGAAGACCTAGTTATAATTTTTGTACATTATCCTCAACATGTGAGAATTGAAATAACACATTACTGTGACCACATGTGAAATAACACTTAAATCATTTTAAATGAAATGTATTTTTTAATTCAAAAAGCAATGCAATCTTATCTCTTTTAAAGAATTTTCTTCTTTCTCTTTGAAATTTAAATAAATTTTTCTTTTTAATAAAACAAGAACAATCTATTTAAAACAAAATTATCTTCAATATGCGTAAAATACATTCAATTTGTTATAGCAAAATTAATTTCCCATGGTATGAAATTTAAAAACAAAAACATAAAACTAGGAGTATAAAACTCTAGCATATTATCATTTATTTTCTACAATATTTTGAATTCCTCCAATATCTATACATCCCAAATTATTCTCTTAGATGCCATTTATAAAAAACAAACAAAAAACAAAACAGTACTTGAAATGTAACCAGAAAAGGAAACAAAAATTGTCTACTAAAATCACATTCACTTCATAGATGGATTACTATGAAGAATATTTTGAAGTTCTCTGGGAATATTAAATTTTGGTACCTGTTAGGATTAACTAAATTTCTTATTATTTAAATAAAAGAGGAGCTGATAGAAGCCTGGGCATTTAAGTACACATAAAAGAAGAAAAATACTCATAAGACTAATCCTACTAATGTGCTATTGCTAGAGTTAACTGTTTATGACTTATGTAAACAAAATTTGGTAAGAATAAATCACAAAAGAATGCATAATATTCAGGGGAGAGAAGTCAAAATGGCAGGATAGGCAGACTCTGAACCCACCTCCTCCCGCGGACACAGCCAATTTACAACTACTCGTGGAAAATTACCCCTGAGACAGAACTGAACACTGGATAAGAGAAACTCCTGCAACATAGAACAATCCTAGTTGAGGTGGAAGAGGCAGAAACTCCCTTCTAGAGAGAAAAAACTTCCTTCTGCGGCCACCTTCACAAGCCGCAGTGCCTCACGGCCGCCTGGGAGCAGCCCACAGGTCTGAAGCCCTCCCTGGAGGTGCAGGGCCATGAGCCTGGAGCGCCCCCGCTGCAGGCATTTTGTGGACCCAGCACAATCGAGACTAGTGGCACAATATCTGACTTTGCCTGCTACTAAAACATTGGAGAATACCCCCAGAAAAGCTGGTTCACAAAGAAATTAAAACCAGCTCTTAAAGGGCCCACATGCAAACTCACCCATTTCAGAAAGCAACCTAAAATCACCAGAAAGAAAGGTGTATAGTGCTTTGGTGAAAAGAGATTCACCTGGTGGGCCCTGAGTGCATCTCAGTGAGAGGTGAGACCTCTCTAGGGACTGGGACATTGGCGGCGGCCATTGTTGTGGCCTGGTGTGGACATGCTGACACAGACGCCATTGGAGTTCTCCCTGGGGACTGCTATCCCAGATCTGCCCCACCCACTAGAGCACCGATTTAACCCAGCTCAGCCAGGGCAGGCAGCCCACCCTAGAGACTGGCCCCACCCAACAACAAGCCCTCAGGTAACTTGTGGGCCTGCATAGATTGGTGACTGGATTCTCTGCAGTCTGGCAACTGAGCCTATGTCAGTGGGGCAGGGTATGCACAAGGAGCAGGTGGAAAGTGTGGGGCGGTGGTGGAGAGTGTGGGGCTCCTGCCGTGGAGAGACTGGGTCCACTTCAGGAGGTCGGGCATGCACACGGGGCAGGACTGTGTTGACTGTGTGTGTGGACCTGTGGGCAGCAGGGTTTGTCAGCTGCAGAAGACTTGTGCTTCTCAAAGACATAGGGGGTTCACCCCAACTTCCAAAGCCAAAAACAATTGTGTACTCCTGTGCCTGAAGCCAGCCCCACCCAGCTGCAATCCTCAGAGAGCTGCCAAGAGACCTAAAGCCTGGAGGTTTATAGCAATTGTAAGCCACTAAGCCTAACAATCTGCAATGCTGGGGGCCTACTCACTTAAAAGAAATACTGCAACACAAATGTGGTATTAGAACTTGCAGCCAACTGTGCGGGGGGCTGCCCACACCTGATAAAGAGACTGAAGGGCCCACAACAACTGCAAACAGCTGAGCATTACAACAGCTGACCAGGAGCATAACTCAGCCTTCCTGGGTGCGTAAAGGGAGAGCAAACAGGCCACAACAGAAGGACACATGTAGCCCACATAGGGGTACCCCTGGAACATTGAGAACTGAGGGAAGCACACTGCAGGCCTCCTAAGCCATCACTTACATAAGGTCACCTATCCAAGAGCAGGAGACGTAGCTGACCTACCTAATATGTAGACACAAACACAGGGAAAGAGGCAAAATGAGGAGGCAAAGGAATACATTCCAAGTAAGGGAACAGGACAAAACCCCAGAAAAGGAGCTAAGTGAAACAGAAATGAGCAACCTACCCAAGAGAGAGTTCAAACAAAGAATGTTAAGGATCCTCACTGATCTTGGGAGAAGAATAGATAAACTCAGTGAGAATGTCAACAAAGAAATGGAAGATATAAAAAAGAACCAATCAGAAATGAAGAATACAATACTGGAAATGAAAAATTCACTAGAGGGGCTCAAAAGCAGAGTAGAGGATACAGAAGAACGGATCTGTGAGCTGGACGAAAGACTAGAGGAAATTACCCAAGCTGAACAGGTAAAAGAAAAAAGAATTAAAAAGAGTTAGGACAGTCTAAGAGACCTCTGGCACAACATCAAGAGTACTAACATCCGTGTTATATGTGTCCCGGAAGGTGAAGACCGAGACAAAGGGGCAGAGAATCTATTTCAAGAAATAATAGATGAAAACTTCCCTAACCTAAGGAAGGAAACAGACATCCAGGTGCAGGAAGCACAGACAGTCCCAAACAAGATAAATCCAAAGAGACCCACACCAAGACACATCATAATCAAAATGTCCAGAATTAAAGATAAAGGGAGAATCCTAAAAGCCCCAAGAGAAAGACAAGTTACATACAAAGGAAACCCCATAAGGCTATCAGCTGACTTCTCAGCAGAAACCTTACAGGCTACAGGAGAGTGGCATGATATATTTAAAGTGCTAAAAGGAAAAAACTTACAGCCAAGAATACTCTACCCAGCAAGGTTATCATTCAAAATGGAAGGAGAGATCAAAAATTTCCCAGACAAGCAAAAATTAAAAGAGTTTGTCACCAAGAAACCAGTGCTACAAGAAATCTTAAAGGGACTGATTTAAGGGGAAAAGAGAAGACCACAAATAGGAAAAATTATCTATTTCCATGATAAGAGGGTAATGGATACAAATGCACAAAAAAGAGGTTAGATATGATATCAAAAACATAAAATGTGGGGGAGGCGAGTTAAAGAGTAGAGTTTTCAGACAGAGGTCAAACTAAAGAGACCATCAATTCTGTATAGAAGGAGAAAGGAACAGAGAAGGACTACTAAAACATTGAGGGAAAAAAAAAGTTAAAAAATGGCAGTAAGTACATACTTATCAATAGCTACTTTAAACGTCAATGGACTAAATGCTCCAATTAAAAGTCATAGGGTGGCTGACTGGATAAAACAACAAGACCCATATATATGCTGCATACAAGAGACATACTTCAGACCTAAAGACACTCACAAACTGAAAGTGAAGGGATGGAAAAAGATACTTCAAGCAAATGGCAATGAAAAGAAAGCTGGGGTAGCAATACTCATATCAGAAAAAATAGACTCTACAACAAAAACTGCAAAAAGAGACAAAGAAATTCATTACATAATGATCAAGGGAACAATCCAACAAGAAGATATAACACTTGTAAATATCTACTCACCCAATGTAGGTGCACCTAAATATATAAAGCAATTGTTAACAGACATAAAAAGAGAAAGAGACAGCAACACAGTAATAGTAGGGGACTTGAACACTCCACTTACATCAACAGATAGATCGTCCAAGCAGAAGATCAATAAGGAAACATTGGCCTTAAATGACACACTAGAACAGATGGACCTAGTAGATATATACAGAGCATTCCATCCAAAAACCGAAGAATACACGTTCTTTTCAAATGCACATGGAACATTCTCCAGGATTGATCACATATTAGGCCTCACAGCAAGTCTCCATAAATTGCATCTTTTCTGACCACAATGGTATGAAACTGGAAATCAACTATAGGAAGAAAATCAGAAAAGCGCCAAACACGTGGAGATAAAACAAAATGCTACTGAACAACGACTGGGTTAACGAAGAAATCAAAGAAGAAATCAAAAAATACCTGGAGACAAATGAAAATGAAAATACGACATGCCAGAATTTATGGGATACAGCAAAAGCGGTTCTAAGAGGGAAGTTTATAGCAATACAGGCCTATCTCAACAAACAAGAAAAATCTCAAATAAACAATCTAACTGTGCACCTAAAGGAAGTGGAAAAAGAAGAACAAACAAAGCCCAAAATTAGTAGAAGAAGGGAAATAATAAAAATCAGAGCAGAAATAAATGAAATAGAGACCAAAAAAACAATAGAAAAAATTAATAAAACCAAGAGGTGGTTCTTTGAAAAGATAAACAAAATTGACAAACCATTAGCTAGACTCACCAAGAAAAAAAGAGAGAAGGCACAAATAAGTAAAATCAGAAATGAAAGAGGAGAAATTACAACAGACACCTCAGAAATACAAAAGATTATAAGAGAATACTATGAAAAGCTATATGCCAACCAATTCGACAATCTGAAAGAAATGGATAAATTCTTAGAATCATACAACCTTCCAAAACTGGATCAAGAAGTAGAGAATTTGAATAGACCAATCACCAGTAAGGAGATCGAAACAGTAATCAAAAACCTCCACAAAAATAAAAGTCCAGGACCAGATGGCTTCTCTGGTGAATTCTGCCAAACATTCAAAGAAGACTTAATACATATCCTTCTCAAACTCTTCCAAAAAATTGAGGCGGGGAGGAGCTCCCTAACTCATTCTACGAAGCCAACATTACCCTGATACCAAAACCAGACAAGGACAACACAAAAAAAGAAAATTACAGGCCAATATCACTGATGAACATCGATGCAAAAATCCTCAACAAAATACTAGCAAATAGCATACAACAATACATTAAAAAGATTATACACCATGATCAAGTGGGATTTATTCCAGGGATGCAGGGATGGTTCAACATCTGCAAATCAATCAATGTGATACACCACATTAATAAAACGAAGAATAAAAATCACATGATGGTCTCAATAGATGCTGAGAAAGCATTTGACAAGATACAGCATCCATTTATGATAAAAACTCTGAATAAAATGGGTTTAGAAGGAAAGTACCTCAACATAATAAAGGCCATATATGACAAACCCACAGCTAATATCATCCTCAATGGTGAAAAACTGAAATCTACCCCTCTAAGAACAGGAAACAGACAAGGATGCCCACTGTCACCACTCCTATTTAACATAGTACTGGAAGTCCTAGCCAGAGAAATCAGGCAAGAGAAAGAAATAAAAGGGATCCAAACTGGAAAGGAAGAAGTGAAACTGTCACTATTTGCACATGACATGATTTTATATATAGAAAACTCTCAAGAATCCACCAGAAAACTTTTAGAAGTAATAAACAAATACAGTAAAGTTGCAGGATACAAAATCAACATACAAAAATCAAGTGCATTTCTATACACTAACAATGAAGTATCAGAAAGAGAAATTAAGAATACAATCCCATTTACAATTGCCACAAAAAGAATAAAATACCTAGGAATAAACTTAACCAAAGTGGTGAAAGAGCTGTACATGGAAAACTATAAAATATTGCTGGAAGAAATTGAAGAAGACACAAAGAAATGGAAAGATATTCCGTGCTCTTGGATTGGAAGAATTAACATAGTTAAGATGTCCATACTTCCTAAAGCCATCTATAGATTCAATGCAATCCCTATCAAAGTTCCAACAACATTTTTCACAGAAATAGAAAAAAGAATCCTAAAATTTGTATGGAACAACAAAAGACCCTGAATTGCTAAAGGAATCCTGAGAAAAAAGAACAAAGCTGGAGGTATCACAGTCCCTGATTTCGAATTATACTACATAGCTATAGTAACCAAAACAGCATGGTACTGGCACAAAAACAGACACACAGATCAATGGAATAGAATCGAAAGCCCAGAAATAAACTCACACATCTATGGACAGCTAATCTTTGACAAAGGAGCCAAGAACATACAATGGAGAAAAGAAAGTCTCTTCAACAAATGGTGTTGGGAAAACTGGATAGCCACATGCAAAAAAATGAAAGTAGACCCTTACTTTACACCATACACAAAAATTAACTCCAAATGGATTAAAGACTTGAATGTAAGACCTGAAACTATGAAACTTCTAGAAGAAAACATAGGCAGTACGCTCTTCGACATCAGTCTTAGCGACATATTTTCAAGCACCATGTCTGGCCGGGCAAGAGAAACAATAGAAAAAATAAACAAATGGGACTATATCAAACTAAAAAGCTTTTGCACAGCAAAGGAAACCATCAACAAAATGAAAAGACAACCTAACAATTGGGAGAAGATATTTGCAAACCACACATCTGATAAGGGCTTAATCTCCAAAATATATAAAGAATTCATGCATCTCAACAACAAAAAAACTAACAACCCAACTAAAAAATGGGCAAAAGACCTGAACAGACATTTCTGCAAAGAAGATAGACAGATGGCCAACAGACACATGAAAAGATGTTCAACATCATTAACTATCAGGGAAATGCAAATCAAAACTACAATGAGATATCACCTCACGCCCATCAGAATGGCTATAATTAACAAGACAGGAAACAACATGTGTTGGAGATGATGTGGAGAGAAGGGAACTCTCATACGTTGCTGGTGGAAGTGCAAACTGGTGCAGCCACTATGGAAAACAGTATGGAGATTCCTCAGAAAATCAAGGATAGAACTACCATACGATCCAGCTATTCCACTGCTGGGTATTTATCCAAAGAACTTGAAAACACCAATGCATAAAGAAACATGCACCCCTGTGTTTATTGCAGCGTTATTCACAATAGCCACGACTTGGAAGCAACCTAAGTGCCCATCAAGGGATTAATGGATAAAGAAGATGTGGTATATATAGACAATGGAATACTACTCAGCCATAAGAAATTATGAAATCCAGGCATTTGTGACAACATGGATGGACATTGAGGGTATTATGCAAAGTGAAATAAGTCAGAGGGAGAAGGTCAAATACCATATGATTTCCTTCATTAAGTAGTAGATAATAACAATAATAAACAAACACATAGAGACAGACATTGGATTGGTGGTTACCAGAGGGGAAGGGGGGAGGGAGGAGGGCGAAAGGGATAATTCGGCACATGTGTGTGGTGATGGGTTGTAATTAGTATTTGGGTGGTGAACATGATGTAATCTATGCAGAAATAGAAGTATAATGATGTACACCTGAAATTTATACAATGTTATAAACCAATGTAAAAAAAATGAAGGGAAAAAAAAAGAATGCATAATATTCAAAGTTCTGAGTTGGATAAAAGAAAAGTGATGCTCATCCTTGAATTTCTATGTACTACAATATCTCAGGATTTTTTTGTTAGTTTAGTTTGATTTATTAAAATATAAATCCCCTTTTCCTCAACTTACTTCCTAACCTCTACTTCTCCTGAAAGCTGGAACAAATTGCTCTATTTCTATAGATCCTACCTCCAGATCTTTGGATGAGTCTAAGTATATAGTCAGTGTGAAGCCCACATCCTGTGGCTCAGCATTCTATCACACCTAAATTTGTGCACCTTTTAGAGAAATGAGTTTCTGTATGTTCTGAGGACCAAATGCCTCATATAGCCTTGGCCCCAATTATTTCCTCAACAGCTTTATAAACTGCCTGGTAAACTGTCTAGCTCTCCCCATTCCTAGGACTTGGCCTTGCTTTAGCAGTTTCTGTTAAGTGGATTAGGGTCCTGTTCTTAAGTATTTCTCTTAATGATTTTTATACTCTCTGACATGCCTCTTTAATGCAAATTGTTTGCCTCATGCTTTCCAAATTTCGCTTTGTAATGTCCTCGTCTGTTGACGTTTTAGCTATTGGAACACTCTATGAAATCATTTTAGGCCAATATGTCACCTACTTACTTGTACTGCAGTCTGTTTTTGTCATTTCCCATAGATATAATTCTTGCTTCACTACCTGGATTCTAAGGCAGGAGCTGTTTTTCGGGAAGCAGCAACTATTTATAATGGCTGAACTCTAAACCATACCAACTTTGGTTTTATCCCGCAGAAAGTAATTGAACAAAGCCTGCTTAAGTCTCAAGATATGCCAATCCCTGACTACGTATCTGAATGCGTTCAGACATTCATGGAACATAACAACAACTGCTTCTCTTAAAATGGCTTTTTCAAACATCAGAGAGCATTTCTCAGACAGAATATGAATCTTAGAGTATGTACTGTGAGCTTATCACACAAGTAAAAAACACTATTATAGGGGCATATTCTTTGTAGTATTACTCTCTCTAATGGAATATTCCTTGTGGTAAAAAAATAAACTGGATGGTTTTAAAGATAATGAACCTGAACCAAATAGCAATGAAACAAGATAATACAAACTAGGGACAATCCTTTCTTCTTACAACTCACTATCTTGCTGGGTTTTAATTGTAGTCTTCTGTTGGGTAACAGGGATCCATTCAGGGAAACAGAAACCATGATAGGTGTTTCAAACAGAGGGAATTTTATACAGAGAATTGATTACATAGATGTTGGAAACAGAAAAAAACAATGGAGTAAGTGGAGGAATGTCAGGTTTAATAATAAAAGGAAACAGCTGAGATCACCAGAGCTGAAGAAGAGAAGGTGAGAGGTTCTTACACTTTTGCATGAGGCATGTGCAGCTAGTGTTTGGATCCTGGGGGGAGCCACCTTGAGGCTGATGTGCAGACCCCTGGAGGGCCTGGCACTGCATGGCTGCTTCTCAAACCACAGAGATGACCAAAGCAGGCATGGTTAGCTGGGTTGATGCTGGGACAGCAGAAAGAAGCTGGAGCCTGGGAACAATAAACCAGTCACCTTTCCCCCTTCCCATCGTCCAGTCATTTGCCAGGGCCTCTGTGGTCAGATTCTAAGGGGAAGCCCACTAGAAAGGAAGTCTGAAGATGTGGTTTGCGGACTCCTAGGCCCCATATCGGCAGATCAAGAAGAGTGAGAGGACGGCTGAGAGACGATATGAAAATAACTGATATACAATCAATATGTATAGACAATATGTAAATAACCAATATACAACAGATATGTACAGACGATATGTAGGCAACTAATATATACACCTTAAAAATGTAATCTGGCTTTCTAGAATATGAGATTATGAGACATGAAGTTCAAATCCTGTAGCTTGGGGTACAGGAATTTTCACTATGCATTCTTATCTATTTCTTCATTATATACTTTCACTATTACTATAACCTTATCAAGGCCAAATTTTTTTTATGCTCAAGTGCAGCTCACTGATAGCATATTAAATATCATTAGAAAAGAGACTATTAAAATAGATCAATTTGAAGTAATGACTAGATAATTTAAAAACTAAAAAATTTTTGTGTTCACCCCAGAATGTCATTTTTTCCATTTTTTTATTCAGAAAATAAAATATATATTGTTTTACTTGCTCTTCAGAGAAAATAAATTGAGCAGTTATTGGGCCTAATTTCATGTATAAATATGTTTACATATTTTCAAATGAATTTGTCTTTAAAAGAATCTCCATTGTAGTAATTTTTCAAAGTACTTCTCTAAGAAAATAAAAAACAACTTAAAAATGTTATACATCCATTTTCACTAATTTAAAGGATCAAATAAATTGTTTATTTTTGCTGAGGAGTCGTTCAAATTATAAAGTGTCTCTCATCCCACTGCCTTCAAAAATCAGTGTGCTGTTGCATTATTCATACCAAACAGCATTTCAATAGATTAGCAGTATAAGTAAGAATAAAACAGATTTTTATAAATATTCCAAACAATTTGATTAACTGTTGGAAAAGACTTGTAAACATTATGGATTACGAGATTTTACTGCCATCTTCTGATGAAAGTACTTTATGAAGCAAGCAAAATGTTTAGAAATTACGCAAAAGAAATTCTCTCAGTGTGCTTTACTTGTGTTTGGGGATGGAATTCTGGAGGAACATATGGAAAGTTATGTTAGTAACACACATAGCGTCCTTACTGTCCCATGCCCTCAAACATGTTGCTACTATGGTGCTGATCTCCTTTTTGGCCATTTTCAAACAAGAGGTTCAATATTCCCTGTGATAAGCCGGAAAGTAAGCAATTGGAAATATTTAGCGATGCTCCCTTTTAGATTGGTAAATTGAAACATTACTACATAATGATTTAGCTTATTGCAAAAGTTATCAGTAGGATTTTAATATGGAGGATCATTAAATATATTTAACATGACTACAAAGGCCTTCAGGTTTACTGTCCTTCTGAACCAAAGTACTGTTCAAATTCTGTTCTTTTTACTTCTATTTTTTAAATCGATAAACTCTGAAGGAAAAGTAAACAAGATATTATCATCCCATATTTTAGGTAATTATATTGGACTACAGTGCCTGGTCCTGCCATGAGCTTGCACTATAACTTTGTGCTAAGTCACACATGGGCCCTTAGTTCAAGATGAGTCCATGTTTCCTGATGACCAGTTCCAGAACAGCAAGCCTGTGCACTCCTGTATCAACTTCTGAGGTAACAAAATGCTGGATTCCTCTTTTTCTCGCTTCTCCACTTTTTCTCTCACTTTTGCAGCTGTAGGTTGAGACAGAAACAAGTTCATTTGTCTGTGGTATAATTGGGGATAGAAAACTGTGGATGAAATGATGACAAGCTTCACGCTCTGACACTCATGATCTGTGACTGTTTTACTGGCTGGATAGTGCCCAATAGAGCTCCTTGTAAAGCTCATCAGAAATGTTGAAAATTTCTTTTTTAGGCAGCTTTTCTTCTTTTGCAGCTTTACCATAGTCTTTTCCTCTATTTGTGTCCTATAATCTCCCCAATCCTCCCTTATCTACTGAATATTGCTTTAGAAAAGTACCTGATACCTTAATTTAAATTTAATTGTGAAAGATGGATAAAGCTCACTTTTACTTTTCCCAGACATATTTTCATTTTAATAATTTTTGTGACCAGGGACCTGGGCTTGATAAGTGGAGCTGGAGGTCACTGCTCAATGCTTAAACTGCACAGCCATATGCAGCGACTGAGTAAGGTGGGATTCTGAGATTTCTCTTGAGTTTCTCAGTTTAACTGGTGCTTGAGGCAGGTTTCTATGGTGTCTTTGACTACTACTTCTCTGCCCATCAAGCAAATGAGAAATCATCAGGGCTCTGTCCTAGACCCCTTCTGTGCTCACTCTACATTCTTCCTCTTGGCACTCTCATAATCTCTTCCATGCCCACGTGTTCAATGCCCCAGATACACCCGCTGTTATAGTTCCTTCCTGGTTTGCTCAGTACTCCAGACTGAAGTGTACGCCTTAACTTCCTGAAATCTGCACTTGCATGTTTTATATTCATCTCAAACCCTAAGGACTCAAAACTCAACTTGTGGTCTTCCTTCCAAGTAAGACTATTCCTTCTGCAGTAGTTCCAATTTCAATAAATTGCCCCATTATCCACCTAGAAAATAAGTAATCTTAGCTACTTTACCTTCTCTCTCCAAAACGATGCATTCTTCTCCATCTCTAACACTACCATCTCCACATGTTATCCTCGTTTCTCACCGTAACTGTGACTTAAGTTGTCTGAGTCTCCCCATGCTGCTTCTGTTCATCTCCATTCTACTCTCCTCACTTTTGTCAGAGGGTCTTTTAAACACAGAGGACTGGCTATGTCACTTCACTGCTCAGAATCCTTCCAACCTTTCCCATTGCTCGGAGCATGTATGCTTGATCCCTGCCCGTGGCTCCTGCTTCAGGCGCATCTCTCTCTCCCTCTCGGCCTTTATGCTGGATTTCCTGCACTTTCTTCAATCAGCGTACTCTTTCACTTGAGGACCTACCATCACACACAGTTTTCTCTGCCCAGAACATCCTATCATTGCACCTAATACTGCCTGTTTTTCTTCAGTTCTCAGCTGAAAAATTACTCTTCAGATCCGGAGATGAAGTAGTTGTCCTCCCAATTCCTTACCCCTCGATAATATAAACTCCTCTAGTATCTTGATGTTGTTTATTTGTTTTCACCTTTACCACTTGAAATTATTTGATTACTATGTCTGCCTGGACAGATTGTAAACTCCATGAGGACAGGGACCTTGTCTGCCATGTTCAGGACATCTCAACCATCTGACACTGTTCTGACACATCAGAGACACTCAGTAATTATGCCTGATTAACTACGACATGTATACATTTACTTATTCTACATATATTCATTTAAAAACTACTATAAACAAGACAATATGCTATTACATTTATGAACAAATTTTACTGAATATAATACAAAGTATGGGTTGGAGTCAGTAAAATATGAAAGCAAAGAGGTAGGACCACATTTTAACTATCTTTTATGCTGATTTTATTAAAAATCATTGTCATCTGATTATTTACAATGCTACTTTGAATTGCCCATATTTTGTGGTACTTTTAGTTGATAAAAGATAACATAACCCATGGGGATCCTATATTATTTCCAAGTTGAATATAGTTAAAATACTCTCTCAGAAAGTTATCTCTAGTCAACATTTATTTAGTTCATTAAGTTTCAAGATATGGCAACGTCATTTACTAACTAGTATATTATATGTTTCACAGGTTTGTGTTCAACTTTGAATTTCCTCCATTTCCTCATCTAACTTATCTGCAATGTTTTAAATACTTTTCAAAGATTATGAACTTCCAATTATGTTTAATGCAAGCAATTTGTTTATAACTGTTAGTTAAAACTTTCTAAAACATGCAGTGTTGTTTTATTAAAATATCACTGTATCATCTGTGATATTGATAAAATGAATTTATGTTCTCCACAAAACTATTTTTCTAAATATTTTCTGAACAATACTTCTCACATTTTATCCTATGCTGAAAATATTTAGTTCCATCACTGAGTTCATATTTTTACAATTTTCCTTTTCTCCTTCTTGATATTTTATTTCCCAAATTATCTACAGAATGAGAGAACGATCAGCTATATCTGCTAGTTGTTATTAATAAAAATTATATAATAAAATAGTTTTCATGGCTTTATGAGAATGGCTAAAGCTTTTTACTAATTAAAATGTTAGGCTGCTTAGATCAGTTTATAACAAGATATTAGATACACAGGATGTGAGATATCAACTAAATTAAGAAAACTCTTGATAGTGCAAATCAGCAAACCATTACTTTTAGTAATGAGCTTCACAAAATTAGACTAAAATTCAGATGATAGAAACGGCAGGATATCCATAATGTCCTGTGATTATAGCTGAAATGTGTTTATTTGGGAAAATCTATTACCAGCAGATTAAATTTTTTGATGTTTACTTATTATAATACGAGCTTGTTCAAACATTTGAAAATGAGGCTGAGTCCTCAACAGATAATGATAAACTTATGCAAATCAGTCACATCTTGTAATGTAGCAGATTGCATTGTTTATTAAGAACTAAAAGCCTTAAATACATCAATATTCACAGAGTGGCACTGCTCTGCAGTGAAGATAGTTTAGGACAAGAGTTTTAAATACATAAACATGCACACCCAATGATCACATTTATATGTGTGTGTGTGTGTATATATATATATATATATATATATATATATATATATCCTATTTGTATAGGGTAAGCTTATTCTGATTCTACTCTAAGGAAGCACACAGGGCAAAGCTGCTAAGGTCTTAACCTTGTCACCAAAAAAATCATTGTTATTTTGGGGGGGACTCATGTATTTAATATTATCAGCAGAATGTTGACTCATATTACAGCTTTTTATTATTTTTTAATTTCCTGCTAGGCTTTAAGCTCTGTGAAGACAAAAATAGTGCATTATTTATCTTTGTACTTCCAAATGCCCTAGCTAAGTTCATGGCACACCGTGGGTAACAGAGGTGGTGTGCTGAACGATCTTGCTCCTCCAAGTGTGGTTCATGGGGCAGCAGCATCGGCATCAACTGGGAGCTCATAAGAAATGCAGACTCTCAGACCCCACTGCAGGTCTGGTAAATCAGAAGCTGAGTTTTAACAAGATCTCCAAATCATTCAACTCACACTAAAATACAAGAAAGACTGGCGTGAAAGACACTGTATAATTTGAAGATAGGGATTTGAAACCCACTTTTGTCACTTACTGTCTCTGTAACCCTGAAAAGTCCTGAAACATCTTTGAATCCTATTTCCTTATCGAAAAATCAGATGAAATTAACGGCCTTGACAAAACTCTGAATTGTTACGAATATCTGAAATTATATACAAATTTGAATATTTGTGAAAATGTTCTACAATCTTTACCAGAGTGGTGAATTAATTTATATACAGTGTTAAGAAAATCAGTCATTTGTTGTATGTGCTGTATATGTTTTGCATGTTTTCATTTATTTTGAGTTTAATTTTGGCATTTTCACTTTATAGAAATTTAATGTTTACGTAGTCAAATATATTTTTTCTTTATGACTATCTTATTATTATTATTTTAAAAAGCCTTTCTTACTCAAATATAACAAATTCTCTATTTTTCTACTAAGTTTACATTTTGATTTATGTTGAAGATTTTTTAAAGTAAAACATACAGTACAATGCACAAAGCATAAGTTTCCAGCCCCATGATTTATCCAAAAGTGAACACACCCATGCAAATATCCACTGGAATAAGAAATAGACCCTTCTAGCACCCTGAACCGCGTTCGCTAATTGTGCTCCTTTCCAATCACCATCCCATCCTTCCACTCCAGTGGTGACCTCTATAGATTAGTTTTGCGTGTTTTTAAACTTTATGCAAATAAAATCAAACACTGTATTCTTTTGTATTATGCTCTTTTAAGGCAACGATTTGAGAGATTTATGTTCCTGCCTGTAGCTTCTGTTCGTGCGTGTATATTACTCTAATGTGTTTCATCTTATGGCTAGGCTGTTCTACTGTTGATATTTTGGTTGTCTCAAATTAGAACTATTATAATGCTCCTATGAATATTCTTGTACATGTATTTTTGCACAAATGTGCATCTGTTTCTTTTGGGTATCACCTAGGAATGCAATTGCTGTGTCATAAGGAATACATGTGTCCAATTGCATTCCAAAGTGCTTGTAGTTACAGCAGCAGTGTGCGAGTTTCAGTTGTTCTACAGCTTCTGACCCTTGGTATTGTCTGCCTTTTCCATTGTAGCCCTTCCAGTGAAGGGATAGTAGGGATAACATTGTGGTTTTAATACACATTTCCCTGCTGATCAGTAATTTGATTATCTTTAAAACATGACTATTGTCCAATTAGATAACTTCTATGTGAAGTGTATGTTCAAATTGTTACCTGCTTTTTTCTTTTTTTTAAATTTGGGTATCTGTTTTGTCTTATATTTATTTATGGGAGTTCTTTGGATGATATGAATAGTATCCATTTGTTGGTATTATATACATATATTAAAAATATCATATGACCGATCATATCTTGTCCTTTCACTCTCTGGTGTCTACTGACAAAAAAAAAACCCTAAGTTAATGCAGTCCTACATATCAGTTCTTTACTTTTGATTAGATTTAGATTTTTTGGGGTGGTGTCCTATGTAAGAATTTCCTAACCAGATATCATGGAGATATTCTCCTTTTATTCTGCGTGAGCTCTGTGGTTTAGTTTTTTATATTTAGATGCACAATCCACCCAAAACTGATTTTTGTATATGGCTGAGACATTTTACATTCATAATACATTTAAAAATATTTATATCCAGGTGACCCAATTTCATTTTTTAAAGTCTGTCTTTCCTCACTAATCTACTGTGCCATTTTGGTCACCATTTAAGTGTCTATGTATGAGTGTTTCTAAACTCTATTCTGTTCCATTGATATATCAGACTATCCTTGTGCCAATACCACATATTCCTTAATTACTGTAGCTTTATAACAAATCTTGTTTTCTCAAAGAGTAAATCCTCCTAACTTGCCCTTCAAGAATATCTTGGCTCTCTTGGAATTGCAATTAAACTCGTATGTTTGAAATTTTTATCTCATCCCCTATAACACGTATGCCATTTTCTCTATTTCCTATTTATCTCTATATTTGTCCCATTATTTCTCATTATCCATGCTGGTATATTTTTTCATGTTCTGTTTTCCAGTTTAATAATTCTAATTGTTGTCTAATCTGCTATTAAATCCATACATTAGTTCTCAATATTGATGATTACATTTTCAATTCTAGAATTTCCTTTTGTTTATTATCTTTAGTTTTGTGCTGAAATTACTGATTTTATTTTCTATTTCCTGGTAACCATTCAGCCTAATTATTTAAAAGTCTGGCTTAGAATGACATCAGCAACATGGTAGTATAAGATATCCCTGCTTTATATCACCTTTTAAATCAACAAATTAGACATCCATACAAGAACAAAAGCACCTCTGTGGGAGTTTTCAGACTGTGCACCTTGCTCCAAGGGACCCAGGAGGAATCTTGCCTACCAGTGCAGCAGGTAGGGGATAGACAATGGGCTGTGAAGCGAGTGGAGCCAGTAAGATTGCCTGTACCCCCTTTACCACCATCGGGCAAGAATTGAGTTAGGGCTGAATTGGGCAGGCACTCAGCCAGAGAGAGAACTTGTAGAATTCCATTCCTTCTGAAGAGACACTCCAACACACCATTGGAGAAAAAAAAATATGCAGTGGAGGAGAGTTTGGTTGCAGCAGAGACAATAAGAGAAACTTTCTCCTTGCTGCCCCACCCCCAAGGAGGTGCTGATTGGGGTTGATTTATCTGGTGGAGGTGATTTATCCCATGGGGAAAGAAGAGGGTGGTGAGACAGGGCCCAGCTAGAGTAGCTGGGCAGCACATGGCTGGAGAAGCCCATTTCTCTCCACCAACACCTGGAGTACTAAGGTGAGAGCTCTGCAACTGAAGGGAGGAAGAATATGGCGAAAGAGGCAGATAAGAATTTCAAACAGCCTTGAAGTCATTTCCCTCAGCAGAAAGTTCACCCAGGAGCCTCTGGGAGTGCCACCCCTGGGGATTTCCCTACCAGGTCTGAGGACATCCTCAACACAATTGACTGTTAGAGCCACGCCTCCCTCAACTCTGCTGCCAGCTCCTTGGGCACAGTTCTCCAGTGCTACAACCAAGCAAACTCTGGTAGACAGGGAGCACACCAAGAAAGGCAATAGTTGGGCCAGCCCCATGGCTTAGCGGTTAAGTGCATGCGCTCCGCTACTGGAGGCCCAGGTTCGGATCCCGGGCGTGCACCGACGCACTGCTTCTCTGGCCAGGCTGAGGCCACGTCCCCCATACAGCAACTAGAAGGATGTGTAACTATGACATACAACTATCTACTGGGGCTTTGGGGAAAAAAATGGAGGAAGATTGGCAATAGATGTTAGCCCAGAGCCAGTCTTCCTCAGCAAAAAGAGGAGGATTAGCATGGATGTTAGCTCAGGACTGATCTTCCTCACAAAAACAAAAAAAAGAAAAAAGAAAGGCAATAGTTGGTGGGCAAGGGAGAAACCACAAACTTGAGCTATACCATGACCTTCTGGAAAACAAAAGAGAACTTTCTAATAGTCAGCCTGGCAAATTGTAAACACAGAAAAGACGTTAAAAACTAAGTCAAGGGCCGGCCCCGTGGCTTAGTGGTTGGGTGTGCACGCTCCGCTGTTGGTGGCCTGGGTTCGATCCCGGGCACGCACCGACGCACCGCTTCTCCAGCCATGCTGAGGCCGCGTCTCACATGCAGCAACTAGAAGGATGTGCAGCTATGACATACAACTATCTACTGGGGCTTTGGGGGAAAAAATAAATAAATAAAATTATTAAAAAAAAATAAAACTAAGTCAAGCAGATGTCTGCTACTTCAAATGCAAAAGAAGAAATGCATAACTATAAGCAAAGTGAAAAATCAAGGAACTATGTTATCACAAAGAAAATTATAATTCTCAGTGACCACACTCACAGGCATGGAATATTGCAATCTAACTGACAAAGAATTCAAAATAGCTATTATGAAGAAACTCAACAAACTAAAAGAAAACTCAGAAAGACAATCTGATAGAATCAGGAATAAAATTTATGAACAGAAGTAGTTCTTTACCAAAGAGATTGAAATTATAAAAAAAGAACCAAACAGAAATTCTGGAGCTAAAGAATTCAATGAATAAGATGAAAAATGCAATAGAGAGCATCTGAAGCAGGGAAGGCCAGATGGAAGAAAGAAAAAATGACTTGAGGGATAGAAATATAGAAATAACAGAAGAAGAGAGGGAAATAAGATTTAAAAAGAGTGAAGAAAGCCTACAACAGCTATTGGGTACCATTAGAAAAGCAATATCAGAATAATTGGGATTTTAGAAGGAGAAGAGAGGAATAGGAGGCAGAGAGTTTAATTAAAGAAATAATAGTTGAGAACTTTCCAAACCTCAGGAAAGATTTAAACATACAAGTCCACAAAGCTAATACAACATCCTCTTATCTCAATGCAAAAAGACGTTCTTCAAGACACATTATAATGAAACTGTCAAAGATCAATGATAAAGAAAGAAGCTTAAAGGCAGCCAGAGGAAAAAAGAACATAACCTACAAAGGAATCCCCACTATGCTATCAGCAAATTTCTCAGTAGAAACTCTACAGACCAGGAGAGAGTGGAATGACATACCCAAAGTGTTGAAAGATGAAAATTGCCGGCCAAGAATACTTTATCCAGCAAAGTTATTCTTCAGATATGGAGAAATAAAGGCTTTCCCATGCAAACAAAAGCTGAGGAAGCTCACCACCACTAGACCTGCCTTGCAAGAAATGCTAAAAGGAATTCTTCAAAGTGAAGGAAAAAGACACTAATCAGCATCTTGAAAGTACACAACTCACTCATCAGAGTGGAAATAAATGAAATAGAGACCAGAAAACTAATAGAAAAGATCAACAAAACTAAGAGCTGATTTTTCAAAAAAGATAAAATTGACAAATCTTCAGCAAGACAAAGAAAAAAAAAGAAGACCAAATCAGAAATGAAAGAGGAGAAATAATAACTAACACTACAGAAATGCATATGATCATAAGAGACTACTATAAACAATTATATGCCAACAAATTAGATAACTTAGAAGAAATGAATAGTTTCCTAGAATCATACAATCTACCACGACTAACCCAGGAAGAAGTAGCAAGTCTGAACAGACCAATAACAAGTAAAGAGATTGAAACAGTAATCAAAAACTTCCCAAAACAGAAAACACCAGGACCAGATGGCTTCATGGGTGAATACTACCAGACATTTAAAGAAGAATTAATGTCAGTACTTCTCAAATTCTTCTAAAAATCTGAAGAAGAGGGAAGACTTCCAAACTCATTCTATAAGGCCGGCATTATCCTGATACCAAAGCCAGATAAGGACACTGCAAGAGAAGAAAACTATAGACCAATATCTTTGATGAACAGAGATGCAAAAATTCTCCACAAAATATTAGCAAACTGAATTCAAGAACTTGATAAAAGGATATTACACCATGACCAAGTGATATTTTTCCCTGGGATACAAGGATGGTTCAACATAATTAAATCAACAAATGTGATATACCACATTAATAGAATGAAAGTTAAAAATCATGATCATCTCAATATTTGCAGAAAAAGTATTTGACAAAATAAAACATGCCTTCATTAAAAAAACCCTCAACAAACTAATATATAAAGAACATACCTCAACATAAAAAGGGCCATATAGGACAAACTCACAGCTAACATTATACTCAATGAAGAAAAATTGAAAGCTTTTCTTCTAACACCAGGAACAATACAAGGGTGCCCACTCTTACCATTGTTATTCAACATAGTACAGGAGTCTTAGCTAGAGTAATCAAGTAAGACAAAGAAATAAAAGGAATCTAAATTGGAAAGGAAAAAGTAAAATTGTTGCTATTTGCTGATAATATGATCTTATATATTGAAAATCCCCAAGACACAATTAAAAAGCTGTCAGATGCAATCAGTGAATTCAGTAACGTTCTAGGATATAAAATAAGAACACAAAAATCAGTTGCATTTCTATATACTAACAATAAAACATCTGAAAAAGAAATACAGAAAACTATCCCATTCATGATAGCATCAAAAAAACAGCAAAATACCTTGGAATAAATTTAACCAAAGAAGTGAAAGATCTGTACAATGAAAACTACAAGACTGCTGAAAAAAATTGAAGAAGACACAAACAAATGGAAAGACGTCCATTGTTCATGGATTGGAAGAGTTAATATTTTTAAAATGTCCATATTTCCCAGAGCTATTTATATATTCAACACGATCCCTATCAAAATTCCAATGGCATTTTTCACAGAACTAGAGAAAACAATCATACAATTTGTATAGAAGCACAAAAGACCCTGAATAGCCAAAGCAATCATGAGAAAGAAGAACAAAACCAGAGGTATCATACTTTCTGATTTCAAATCATACTACAAACCTATAATAATTAAAACAGTATTGCACTAGCATAAAAATAGACACATAGACCAACGGAACAGAAGAGAATGCACAGGAGTAAACCCCCTCATATATTGTCAGCTAATATTTGATAAGGGAGCCAGGAACATCCATTGGGGGAAGGAGAGTCTCTTTAATAAATAGTGCTGGGAAAACTGGAGAGCAACATGCAGAAAAATGAAATTGGACCCATTGCTTATACCATTCCAAAAAATTAACTCAAAGTGTGTCAAAGACTTAAACATAAGACCTTAAACTCTAAAACTCCGAGAAGGAAACATAGGGAGGAACCTCCTTGACAGTGGTCTTGGCAATGATTTTTTAATATGACATCAAAAGCACAAACAACAAAAGAAGAAAGTAACAAGAGGGACTACATCAAACTTAAAGCTTCTCCACTGCAAAAGAAACAATCAACAAAATGAAAGGGCAATCTATCGAATAGGAGAAAATATTCATAAATCTTATATCAGATAAAGGGTTAACATCCAAATTTTATAAAGAACTCATACAACTCAATAACAAAAAACAATCTGATTAAAAAATGGGCAGAGGAACTGAATAGACATTTTTCCACAGAAAACATCCAAATGGCCAAGAGGTACATGAAAAAGTGCTCAATATCACTAGAGAAATGTAAATCAAAACCACAATGAGGATCACCCCACAACTCTAAGAATGTCTATCATTAAGAAGACAAGAGATGATAAGTGTTGGCGAGGATGTGAAGAAAATGAAACACTCTTGGACTGATGGTGGGATTGTAAACTGGTTCAGGCACCACGGAAAACAGTATTGGTTACCTTCATAACCATTTATTCATTTATTCTCTATTTAAGAACTTTGCATATCAGGAACAGTATAAAATTTGGTGTCCTCCCTTTTCTTCTGACCATCCTCACTACCCATATTGTATTTTGGTTGGTTATATCGTTATTAGTTCTTTCATTGTCACCTTTAAAACCTTAGGTACTATTGAGTATATTACATGATTGGTCATATTTTACAACTATATTTTGACCTTCTGTTTTGAAATATAGGGAAATCAATATTATACAACCTCCATATTCTGTCTTTCTTATGCCTGACTTTTGTTAGTTATTAGCGTAACACTGTGTTCATAGTTTATAGCAGATAAACTCTGTTCTGAAACCATATTTCCCACAAGTCGGGTTCCTCAGTTAAATTGATTCAATATGCATTGCCAGTTATTTTATCACTATATTTCTATTCCTTTGTAAATCTGTGCCAAATTTATCATTTGTAATATTTTTGAGAAAATTTCATAGGAACTATATTCTCTAAATTCTTACATTTGAAAACATCCTTTGTGGCCTTTATATTTGAAGGAAAGTTTGAAAATCTAAAAGATTCCTAGAATATACTTTCTCTATGGATGTCATAGACATAGCTACATTATTGTATAGCATTAAATGTTTTTCCTTTCTGAATAATATGTATGTATGTGTGTTTGTACATATATATCTATATATATAAATAGATTACTCCATGTCTAAAAAAAATAGATACAGATTCACTAACATTGAGAAATATCTTAAAGATATTATTGATTGTAAACTAAAGAGAGAATTCCCCAGACATGCAAGGAACAATCACCATTGGAATAAAAACAGGTGACCTATAAATGGAAAGTTCTATTTTGGTTCATAATACACTATAGCGACATTTAATGGGATAATATAAACATATGTAAAAACATGTAATGTGTGAATAATTACAAAATATAATTAATAATAGCAAAATAAAAAATTGCTCTACTCTAAATTTATCTATGTGTATGTTTATTTTTTATTTTTTAGAATAGTCCATGGCTTTTGTGGATTTTGCTGTGTGGATCAGTCCTACCTGAATAAATACCCAAAGTCCATGAGCATTGAGATTTGACCACCAATTAGATCCTGAATTTTCTAATAGATTTCACTTAATTGCTTAATGTAAAATAAAGTCCAGCAATTGCAAAATGTCAAAAAAATCATTATCTATATAAAGAGATTATTTCCATTTTAATCACCAAAAACATTCTTGACAATAATGCTTCACTTTCCATCAAGCTAAAGAAAAGTATAATTTTTATTAAAATGGTGTATATATGTCCATAACACACACTAAATAAGAGTTGAATGACCATAAGAAACCAATTCGGTCTATACAAATCTAAAATAAGTGTTTTTAATCTTGTTTTTGTAACCTTAATTTGTCTTTCTAAAGGAAAATAAGACAATATATGATCTATAATTCTTATTTAAATAGAGAACAATAGGGCCGGCCCCATGGCTTAGTGGTTAAGTGCACGCGCTCTGCTACTGGCAGCCCCGGTTCGGATCCCGGGCGCGCACCAACGCACCGCTTCTCCGGCCATGCTGAGGCCACGTCCCACATACAGCAACTAGAAGGATGTGCAGCTATGACATACAACTATCTACTGGGGCTTTGGGGGAAAAATAAATAATAAAAATAAATAAATAAATAAATAAATAAATAGAGAACAATAAAATATTTGCACCATCCTTTTTCACCCAAGTTTTCTACTCAGAAGCCTAACTTAGGGAACAGAAGTACAAGAAATCTTCACGTTGTTCTGTGATCTCTAAAAATTTTTGATGACACATTGAAAACTTTTTTATATTTGGTTATAAATGTATATGGAAATGAAAAAATATAGTAAAGTGAATATCTATTTAGGACACTGTAATTTAAAACATTAGAAACATTGAGAATTAGTGTTTTATTTCTTAGTAAAATATTTATCAAGAACAGTCTGAACTGTGCTTGCCTTCCTCTAGTTATCTTATAACTTATAATACCAGGCAATAATTTCTTCAAAGCCTTGAAGAAGTTTCCTACTCCTTTCCAAAACTTTAGATCAGCATCCACTATTTTATCCTTTGAGCTTTAAAATATTGCAAAATAACCCAAGATTTGTTTTAATGTGAAGTTGATTGTCAATGTTTCTTCCTCTGTGATATCTTCATCCTTTGTATCACAACCATTTTTCACATTTATGTCAATATATTCACCTTCATTAAGTTCCTCTGAATAGAGTCTTTCCAATGGTGGCCATGCCAACATCCCCTAGGTCAGCTATTTCTTGTACAACTTCATCTACATTCAATTTAAATTTCACTTTCAGCATTATCAGTTTTCTTCTTCCTTTCTTTTCGGCTGCATTTTTACCTTTGTTGGTCAATTCTCTTTTTCAATTATCCAATTTTGTAAAATGTCAGGTGGGTTTATCACTGGGAGCAAGAAGGCAACACAAATGCATGCTTTGTTGTCTGTGTGTGAAAACTGAATAATGATGCACAGTGATCAATCACCAATCAACAACAGACTTTGAAGGAAATGAAGTGATTGGTCACTAATCATGATGTGCATCTGTTATTTGTGTAGTGACTTATGGGCTGAAGAGCTAACAAAGAAATCTGTACTTTATGCAATAACTCACAGTTAATGTATACCATGGTAACTGAAATTTGAACTATGCTGTTGGAGAACTGGTGTTATTTAAGTAAACCGTGATAACTAAAATTTGTACAACTCTGAACCACACAAAATGAGGACTGGCTGTGTTTCACGGTGCTTACATGGTTCAATAGTTAAATCAGTTGAAATACATTAATGTAACTCATTACATAAATAATATAAGGAAGATTAGCTCAATCAATCAATGCAGCAATGATATTTGCTAAAGTTCAATACTTACAAGTGTTTTAAAAAAAACTCTCCACAACAAACAGAATGAAAGAACTATCTTTACTTGGTAAATAAAATATTTAAAAGATGGGTCTATTTATATGGAGAGGCAAAAGACCCAGAATAACCCACTCAATATTAAAGGAGAAGACAAGTCATAGGACTGACACTACCCATGTTCAAGACTTACTATAAAGCTACAGTAATCAAGACGGTGTGGTATTGCCAAAATAATAGACAAATAGATCAATGGAGCAGAATAGACAGCCCAGAAATAGACCTACATAAATATAACTAATTGATCTTTGAAAATGGAGCAAAGATAGCCTTTTCAACAAGTGGTATTGGGACAACTAGATATCCACATGCAAAAAAAAAAAAAAAAATTCAGACAGTGATCTTACACTCTTCATGAAAATTAACTCAAAATTATCATAGACCGAAATGTAAAATGTAAAACTATAAAATTTCTAGAAGATAACAAAGGAGAAAATCTAAATGACTTTGAGTACGGCATTGACTTTTTAGATACAATTCCATAGGCACAATCCATGAAAGAATTAATTGATAAGCTGGACTTCATTAAAATTTAAAACTTATGCTCTGTGAAAGACAATGTCAAGAGAATGAGAAGACAAGCCACAGACCGGGAGAAAATATTTATAAAAGACACACCTAACAAAGAACTATTATCCAAAATAGACAAAGAATTTTAAAAATTCAACAATAAGAAAACAAACTGTCCAATTAAAAAGTAGGCAAAAGAACTGAAAAGACACCTCACCAAAGAAGATATACAGATGACAAATAAGCATTTGAAAAGATGTTCAACACCATATCTCATTAGGAAATTGCAAATTAAAACAATGAGATTCCACTACACATCTATTAGAATGGCCAAAATTCAGAATACTGACAACACCACATGCTGGCAAGGATGTGGAGCAACAGGAACTTGAATTCATTGCTAATGGAAATGCAGAATGGTATACCCACTTTAGAAGACAGGTTGACAGTTTCTTACAAAACTAAACATACTCTTACTAAATGATCCAGCACTTGCACTCCTTAATATTTAGCCAAAGAATCTGAAAACTATGTCCATAAAAAAACTGCACACAGATGTGTACAGAAGCTTTATTCATATTTACCAAAACTTGGAGGCAACCAACATGTCTTTCAGTAGGTGAGTTGGTAAATAAACTAGGGTACATCCAGACAATGGAGTATTATCAATGCTAAAAAGAAATGAGCTGTCAATACATGAAAATGTATAATTTAAATGCATATTACTACATGAAAGAAGCCAATCTGAAAAGGCTAAATACTGTATGATTTCAACAATATGACATTCTGGAAAGATAATTCTATGGAGACATTAAAAAGATCAGTGATTTCCAGGGGTTGAGGAGAGGGAGGGATGAATAGGTAGAGCACAGAGGAATTTTAGACAGTGAAAGGATTTTTTTTTGCATCAATGTGCTTTGATTTTTTAAATTTTTTATGCAATCTATTTACTTTTTTTATTGTGGTAACATTGGTTTATAACATTATATAAATTTCAGGTGTGTATCACTATATTTTGATTTCTGTATAGATTACATCATGTTCACCACCCAAAGACTAATTTTAATCCATCACCACACACAGGTGCCTAATCATGCATTTTACCCTCCTCTCTCCTCCCTTCCCCTCTGGTAACAACCAATCCAATCTCTGTCCCTATGTGATTGTTTGTTGTTGTTTTTATCTTCTACTTATGAGTGAGATCATATGGTATACGACTTTCTCCCTCTGACTTATTTCACTTAGCATTATATCCTCAAGGTCCATCCATGTTCTCACAAATGAATGCATTTCATTTTTTCTCATGGCTGAATAGTATTCCATTGTGTATATATACCACATCTTTATCCATTCGTCCCTTGATGGGCACCTAGGTTGCTTCCAAGTCTGGACTATTGTGAATAATGCTGCAGTGTACACAGGTGTGCATGTATCTTTACGCACCAGTGTTTCCATGTTCTTTGGATAAATACCCAGCAGTGGAGTAGCTGGATCTTACGGTAGTTCTATTCTTAATTTTTTGAGGAATCTCCCTACTGTTTTCTATAGTGGGTGCACCAGTTTGCACTCCCACCAGCAGTGTATGAGAGTTTCCTTCTCTCCACATTCTCTCCAACACTAGTTGTTTCCTGACTTGTTAATTATAGCCACTCTGATGGGAGTGAGGTGATATCTCAGTGTAGTTTTGATTTGCATTTCCTTGAGAGTTAATGATATTGAACATCTTTTCATATGCCTGTTGGCCATCTGTATATCTTCTTTGGAGAAATGTCTATTCAGATCTTTTGCCCATTTTTTAATTGGGTTGTTACTTTTTTTGTTGTTGAGATGTATGTGTTCTTTATATATTTTGGAGATTAACTCCTTATCAGATATATGGTTTGAAAATATCTTCATCCAATTTTTAGGTTGCCTTTTCATTTCATTGATGGTTTCCTTTGCTGTGCAGAAGCTTTTTAGTTTGATGTAGTTCCATTTGTTTATTTTTTCTATTGATTCTCTTGCCCAGTCAGACATGTTAGTTGAAAATATGCTGCTAGGACTGATGACGAAGAGCATACCACCTGTGTTATCTTCTAGAAGTTTCATGGTTTCAAGTCTTACATTCAAGTCTTTAATCCATTTGGAGTTAATTTTTGTGTATGGTGTAAGATAATGGTCTACTTTCATTTTTTTGCATGTGGCTGTCCAGTTTTCTGAACACCATTTGTTGAAGAGAATTTCCTTTCTCCATTGTATGTTCTTGGCTCCCTTGTTGAAAATTAGCTGTTCATAGATGTGTGGGTTTATTTATGGGATCTATATTCTGTTCCATTGATCTGTGTGTCTATTTTTTGTGCCAGTACCATGGTGTTTTGATTACTATAGCTTTGTAGTATTTTTTGAAATCAGGGAGTGTAATACCTCTGGCTTTGTTCCTTTTTCTCAGGATTCCTTTGGCTACTTGGGGTTTTTTGTGGTTCCATATATATTTTAGGATTCTTTGTTCTATTTCCGTGAAAAATGTGGTTGGAAATTTGATAGAGATTGCATTGAATCTATAGATTGCTTTGAGAAGCATGAACATTTTAACTATGTTAATTCTTCCAATCCAAGAGCATGGAATATCTTTCCACTTCTTTGCGTCTTCTTCAATTTCTTTCAACAATGTTTTATAGTTTTCAGTGTACAGGTCTTTCACCTCTTTGGTTAAGTTTAGTCCTAGGTATTTCATTATTTGTGTTGCAATTGTAACTGGGATTATATTCTTAATTTCTCTTTCTACTGCTTCGATGTTAGTGTATAGAAATGCAACTGATTTTTGTATGTTGACTTTTTTATCCTGCAAATTTACCATATTTGTTTATTATTTCTAAAAGTTTTTTGGTAGATTCTTCAGGGTTTTCTATATATAAAATCATGTCATCTGCAAATAATGAGAGTTTCACTTCTTTCTTTCTGATTTGGATACCCTTTATTTCTTTCTCTTGCCTGATTGCCCTGGCTAGGACTTCCAATACTATATTAAATAAGAGTGGTGAAAGTGGGCATCCTTGTCTGGTTCCTGATCTTAGAGGGATAGCTTTCAGTTTTTCACCATTGAGAGTGATATTTGCTGTGGGTTTGTCATATATGGCCTTTATTATGTTGGGGCAATTTCCTTTTATACCCATTTTATTCATAGTTTTTATCATAAATGGATGTTGTGTCTTGTCAAATGCTTTCTCTGCATCTATTGAGATGATCATGTGATTTTTATTCTTCATTTTGTTAATGTGATGTTCACGTTGATTGATTTGCAGATGTTGAACCATCTTTGCGTCCCTGGAATAAATCCCACTTGATCATGCTGTATGATCTTTTTAACGTATTGTTGTGTTCAAACAATACGTTTGCTAGTATTTTGTTGAGGATTTTTGCATCAATGTTCATCAGTGATATTGGCCTGTAATTTTCTTTTTTTTTGTGTTGTCCTTTTCTGGTTTTGGTATTAGGGTAATGTTGGCTTTGTAGAAGGAGTTAGGAAGCTTCCCCTCCTCTTGAATTTTTCGGAAGAGTTTGAGAAGGATAGATATTAATTCTTCTTTGAACGTTTGGCAGAATCCACCAGGGAAGCCATCTGGTCCTGGACTTTGATTTTTTGGGATGTTTTTGATTACTGTTTCAATCTCCTTACTAGTGATTGGTCTATTCAAATTCTCTGTTTCTTGATTTTGTTTTGGAAGGTTGTATGGTTCTAAGAATTTATCCATTTCTTCTAGCTTATCCAATTTGTTGGCATATAGCTTTTCTTAGTGTTCTCTTATGATCTTTTGTATTTCTGAGGTATCAGTTGTAATTTCTTCTCTTTCATTTCTGATTTTGTTTATTTGAGCATTTTCTCTTTTTTTCTTGGTGAGTTGAGCTAAAGGTTTGTCAATTTTGTTTTGCTTTTCAAAGAACCAGCTCTTGGTTTCATTGAGTTTTTCTATTGATTTTTAGTCTCTATTTCATTTATTTCTGCTCTGATTTTTATTATTTCCCTCCTTCTACTGATTTTAGGCTTTGCTTGTTCTTCTTTTTCCTGTTCCTTTAGGTGCATTGTTAGATTATTTATTTGAGATTTTTCTTGTTTGTTGAGGTAAGCCTGCATTGTTATAAACTTCCCTCTTAGAACTGTTTTTGCTATATCCCATAAATTCTGGTGTGTCATATTTTCATCTCATTTGTCTCTAGTTGTTTTTTTATTTCTCCTTTGATTTCTCCGTTTATTTCTCCAATCATTGTTCAGTAGCATTTTGTTTAATCTCCACATATTTGTGGCTTTTCTGATTTTCTTCCTGTAGTTGATTTCTCGTTTCACAGCATTGTGGTCAGAAAAGATGCTTGGTATTATTTCAATCTTCTTAAATTTATGGAGACTTATTTTGTGACCTAATATGTGATCAATCTTGGAGAATGTTCCATAAGCATTTGAGAAAATTGTGTATTCTGTGGTTTATGGATGGAATTTTCTGTATATATCTACTATGTCTATCAGGTCTAATGTGTCATTTAAGGCCAATGTTTCCTTATTGATCTTCTGTTTGGATGATCTATCCATTGGTATAAATGGGGTACTAAAGTCCTCCCCTACTATTATTGTGTTACTATATCTCTTTTTATGTCTGTTAATAATTGCTTTATATATTTAGCTACTCCTATGTTGGGTGCATAGATATTTACAAGCGTTATATCCTCTTCTTGGATTGTTCCCTTTATCATTATGTAGTGCCCTTCTTTGTCTCTTGTTACAGTTTTTGTCTTAAAGTCTACTTTGTCTGATATAAGTAATGCTACCCCAGATTTCTCTTCATTGCCATTTTCATGGAGTATCTTTTTCCATCCCTTCACTTTCAGTTTGTGAGTGTCTTTAGGTCTGAACTGTGTCTCTTGTATGCAGCATATATATGGGTCTTGTTTTTTTATCCAATCAGCCACCCTATGCCTTTTGATTGGAGCATTTAGTCCATTGATATTTAAAGTAGCTATTGATAAGTATATACTTATTGCCATTTTGTTACTTGTTTTCTGGGTGTTTAATAGTTCTTCTCTGTTCCTTTCTTATTCTGTTGCTGTCTTCCCTTGTGGTTTGATGGCTTTCTTTAGTATTATGTTTGTGTTCCTTTCTCTTAGTTTTTTGTGTCTTTTTTATAGGTTTCTGGTTTGTGATTACGATGAGGTTCATTTATAATAATCTACGTATCTTGCAAACTATATTAAGTTGATGGTCTTTTTAGTTTGACCTCTTTCTAAAAGCTCCACTCTCTTACTCCTCTCCTCCCACATCTTATGCCTTTGATCTCATACCTAACCTTTTTGTGTGTGTGTAGCCATTACCCCCTTATCATGGAAATAGGTAATTTTAGTACTTTTGTCTTTTGACCTTCATATTTTCTTCATAGCTGGTTGATCTTCTACCTTTACTGTATTTTTGCCTTTACCAGTAACTTTACTGCTTTTCTTTTCTTGAGAATTTTCTTATTCCTAATTGTGGTCTTCTCTTTCTCCCTTAAATAAGTCCCTTTAGCATTTCTTGTAAGACTGGTTCCTTGGTGATAAACTCCTTTAATTTTTACTTGTCTGGGAAAATCTTTATCTCTCCTTCCATTCTCAATGATAACCTTGTCAGGTAGAGTATTCCTTGTTGTAGGTTTTTTCCTTTTAGCACTTTTAGCACTTTAAATATATCATTCCACTCTCTTCTAGCCAGCTCTTCAGCTGATAGCCTTATGGAGTTTCCTTTGTATGTAACTTACTGCCTTTCTCTTGCAGCTTTTAGGATTCTCTATTTATCTTTAATTCTTGACATTTTAATTATGATGTGTCTTGGTGTGGGCCTCTTTGGGTTTATCTTGTTTGGTGCTCTCTGTGCTTCCTGTACCAGATGTCTGTTTCCTTCCTTAGATTAGGAAAGTTTTCAGATATTGTTTCTTCAAATAGATTCTCTGTCCCTTTGTCTCTCTCTTCTCCTTCTGGGACACCTGTAACACAGATGTTAATGTGCTTGATGTTGTGCCAGAGGTACCTTCAACTGTCCTTGTTCTTTTTAATTCTTTTTTCTTTTAGTTGTTCAGCTTGGGTGATTTCTTCTAGTCTTTTGTCCAGCTCACTGATCCATTCTTCTGTATCATCTACTCTGCTTTTGAGTCCCTCTAGTGAATTTTTCATGTCCAGTATTGTATTCTTCATTTCTGATTGGTTCTTTTTGATATCTTCCATTGCTTTGTTGACATTCTCACTGAGTTCATCCATTCTTCTCCCAAGATCAGTGAGCATCCTTGTGACTTTTTGTTTGAACTCTTTGTCACGTACATTGCTCATTTCTGTTTCATTTAGTTCTTTTGGGGGGGTTTTGTCCTGATCCCTTGCTTGGAATGTATTCCTCTGTCTCCTCATTTTGCCTCTTTCTCTGTGCTTGTGTCTATGTATTAGGAGCTATGTCTCCTGATCTTGCAGAAGCGGCCTTATGTAAGAGATGCCTTATGAGGCCCAGCAGTGTGCTTCCCTCTTGTCTCCAGTTCTAAATGTTCCAGGAGTGACCCCTGTGTGGGCTACACGTGTCCTTCTGTTGTAGGAGAGCTACTCTTGCTGCAGGTGCCCAGGGGTGTTTGGCTGTGCCTGTGGCCTGTTGTAATTCTCAGCTGTGTGCGGCTGCTGTGGACTCTTTAGTCACTTTATCGGGTGTGGGGAGCCCCAGCACAGTTGGCTGCAAGGTCTAATAGCACAGTCCTTTTGCAGTTTTTCTGTTAAGTGAGTAGGCCCATAGTGTGGCTGGTTGTTAGGCTCAGGGGCTTACAATTGCTGCAGTCCTCTGGCCTACAAGGTTCTTGTCAGCTCTGTCAGGATTTCAGCTGAGTGGGGCTGGTCCCAGGCTCAGGAGCACCCAGTTGTTTCAGGGTTTGGGAGGTGGGGCTGATCCTCTAAGTGGCTGTTCAAGAAGAACAAGTCTTCTGCAGCTGACAAGCTCCACCACCTACTGGGCCAAACACACTGTAAACACATTCCTGCCCTGTGCATGCACCCCTACCTCCTGAAGCAGACCCAGTCACCCCACTGCAGAGGCCCCACACACTCCACCAACACCCCACACACTCCATCTGCTCCTTGCCCCCACCCTACCCTGCAGAGGTGGACCCACTCACCCAGCTACAGAGTTTCCAGGCACTCTGCCTATGTGGTCCCACAAGTTGCCTGAGGGCTTGCTGTTGGGTGGGGCCAGTCCCTAGGGAGGCCTGCTTTCCTTGACTGAGCTGGATTAAATCCGTGCTGTAGTGTGTGGGGCAGACCCTGGGCTAGCAGGCCAGGGGAAGAACTCCAATGGCATCTGCCAGCATCTGTGTCAGCACACTTGCACTAGGTCACAACAATGGCTATGGCTCTCAGTCCCTGTAGAGATCTCACCTCTCACTGAGACACATCCAGAGCCTATCAGGTGAGTCTCTTTTCACCAAAGGACTGTGCACCTTTCTTTCTGGTTATTCTAGGTTGCCTTCCAAAATGAGTGAATTTGTGCTTGGGCTCTTAAAGAGCAGGCTTTTGTCTGATAGCTTTATGTCCGATAGATTTTCTGGTGGTATTCCCCACTATTGTTAGTAGCCAGTAAAGCCAGGTATTATGACACTTGTCTCGGTTGTGCTGGGTCCAAAAGATGTTTATAGCAGTAATGCTCGCCTGCTGAGGTCCCCCACTCCTCCAGGGAAGGCTGCATACATTTAGATTGCTCCCAGGTGGCCATGAAGCACTGCAGTTCGTGGAGGTGGGTTTTTTTCCCTCCAGAAGGAATTTATACCTCTTCCACCTCAATAAGGACTGTCCCCTGTTGTGGGTGTTCTCTTTTATCCAGTTCTCAGTTCTCTCTCAGGGGTAATTGTTCCAAGAGTAGTTGTAAGATTTTTGTGTCCGTTGCAGGAGGTGAGTTCAGAGTTTGCCTACACCACCATCTTGACTTTTTTTTTTTTTGAGGAAGATTAGTCCTGAGCTAACATCTGTTGCTAAAATCCTCCTCTATTTTGCTGAGGAAGATTGACCCTGGGCTAACATCCACACCCATCTTCTTCTACTTTATATGGGATGCCGCCACAGCATGGCTTGATAAGCAGTGTGTAGGTCCACACCCAGGATCCAAACCTATGAACCCTGGGCTGCTGAAGCAGAGCACATGAACTTAACTTCTATGCTACAGGGCCAGCCCCCCTGAAAGTATTCTTTATGATACTATAACGGTGGATACATGTCATTACACATTTGCAAAACCCATAGAGTGTACCACGCCAAGAGTGAACCTTGATGCAAACTATGGACTATGGCTGATAATGACATGTCAACATAGGTTCATTGACTGTAACAAATATATCACTCTGGTGTGAGATGTCGATGATGGAGGACATTGTGCATATGTGGAGGTGGGGTATATAGAAACTCTGTACTTTCCACTCAATTTTGCTATTATCTTATAATTGCTGTAAGAAACAAAGTTTATTCAGCCAGCCCTGGTGGCCTAGAGGTTAATTTCAGTGCACTCTGCTTCAGTGGCACAGGTTCGGTTCCCAAGCATGGACCTACACCACTCATTGTCAATGGCCATGCTGTGGCAGTGGCTCACATGCAAAAAGAGGAAGATTGGCAACAGATGTTAGCTCAGGGTGAATCTTCCTCAGCATTGCAATACTTTGTCTAGCTAGAAATTTTTCATTACCTGAAAAAGAAGAAACTTATGTCTGTATAGCCTTCATCTGAGAACTCTTTATGTTCCAAACATATTTATTAGAAAGACCTATATAAAATTTAGATTTAATCTTGATCATCAACGAGTCATATAATAAAGATTATGATGAGAAACTGCAAGACAGGATATACCATGACAGATCAATTCAACCTTAGTATGATTCCTTATCAGAGGCAAAATCTTTCCAAAGTGTAGAATTTGTCAAATTCAACTGCACATGTTGATTCCAGGGGCAAGAAAGGTAGTTCATAATTTTTTTTGTAATACTTTTATAAAAATTGGAATTCTTAAACTTAGTAGGAACTTCATTAGAAATGGTCAAATATTAGAGAAAATTTTGTGTTGAAATTCTTCATAAAGAAAGTGTAGGTGTTCCCAACTTTCACTTAGGACTTAGAAACCTGGAAAGAGAGTTGCTCCCACCCTTAATAATAGACAAACAAAGCCAAGAAAACCAGATAATCTTCTAAGTCTAATGTCCTACACATGATGTGCGGTGTTCAACTAAAACCTATGAGACATGTCAAAAACCAAGAAAACACACATAAGCATACACCATCAAAAGAGAAATCAACAGAACTGATCTCAGATATAACAGAATATTGAACTATTATCTGGTGAAAATAACATAATTGTAATTAATGTATTAAAGACTCTGGTAGAATGTATGATAAGATGAGTAATTTCAGCAGAGAGAAGGAAACTATAGAGTAGTGGAATTGTTAGAAAAAAGAAGCAGAGTAACAGAAATGAAGACTGCTTTTAGTGGGTTCATCAGTACACTCAATACAGCAAACATGAGAATTGTCAACATGAATAAAAGTCAATGGAAATCACCAGTTTGAAACATAGGGCAAAAAAAAACGTTAACAAAGATCATCAAAAGGCTTTGAAACTTACTATTTTCTTCTTTCTGCATAAGCCAAACTAATGAAGTGAGTGATGGATATACACTAATAATTTTCAACTCGAGGTTGAATCACCTATAATGCTTTTTAAAATCATATAATTACAAGCCCCATTCCAGATCACTGAACCAGAAAAGTTTGAGAATGGTGCCCAGTACTCAGTCATAAAAAAAGAAAATTGTGCCATTTGTGACAACATGGATGGACCTGGAGGGTATTATGCTAAGTGAAATAAGCCAAACAGAGAAAGACAAACACTGTATGATTTCACTCATATGTGGAAGACAAACACAAGGAAAATAGCTTGGTGGTTACCAGAGGGGAAGACGGTGGAGGGAGGACAAAAGGGGTAAAGGGGCACATATCTATGGTGATGGATAAAAACTAGACTATTGGTGGTGAACACGATGCAGTCTATGTAGAAACTGATATATAATAATGTACACCTGAAATTTATACAATGTTATAAGCCAATATGACCTCAATAAAATAATTTTTAAAAAGTCAGAAAATAGTAAGTGTTATGGACTGAATTGTGTCCTCCCCCAAATTTATATGTTGAAACCCCAACTCCCAATGTAACTGTATTTGGAGATGGGGTCTTTAAGAAGATAATTAAGATGAAATGAGGTCATAAGTGTGGGGCCCTAATCTGATAGGACTGGTGTCTTTATAAGAAGAAGAGACATAACAGATCTCTTTCTTTGTCTGTGCAGATGCACAGAGGGAATGCCATGTGAGGACACAGTGAGAAGGTGACCATCTACAAGCCAGGAAGAGAGGTCTCACCTGAAACCAACTCTGCTGACACCTTGATCTCAGACATCTAACCTCCAGAACTGTGAGAAAATAAGTATCTGTTGTTTAAGTCAAAAAAAAAAAAAAAGGCTGTGAAACAACATAAAATATTCTAACTTATGTGTGATTGAAATCCTAGAAGAAGAATAGAGATAGAAAAGACAGAAGAAACATTTGAAATAGTAATGGCTAAGAATTTTCCAAATTAATAATAGACACCAAACTATAGTTTCAAAGAACTCAAAGAACACCTAGCAGAAGGAGTACAAAACCAACTAACCTACAAAAAACCTCATTCCTAGACATATATTCAAACTCCTGCAAATCAAAAAGCATGGAGAAAATACTAAAGGCAGATAGATAAAATGGGCAATTTTACAGAGAGGAACAAAGGTAAATAATTACAGCTGACTTCTTTCCAGAAACTATGCAAGCTAGAAGACAGTGAAAGGACCTTTTGAAATGGAAAGAAAAATACCGTCAACCCAGAATTCCATACCAATGACAATATCATTCAAAAATGAAGAAGAGATAAAGACTCTTGTTTCTCCCAGATAAAAACTGAGAGAATCCATTGCCTGTTGACCTGCACCAAAATACATATTAAAAGAAGTTCTTCAGGCAAAAATAATATAATACTAGATGGAAACTTAGAACTACACAAAAAAGTGAGGAGTACTGGAAAAATCATAAACAGAGGAAATAAAATGTATTTTTATTTTAATTATTCTAAAGTGATATTTATTATCCTATGCCATGCAAAAGACTATGCAAAAAGAAATATATGGAGGCTAACGGAAGGCTGATGTTTATGTAAGGCAAGCAGCTGTCACTCATATGTCTGCCACCATGATAACCTGAGAGACCAAGTTTTTGGAAAGTTTCAATACGCCTTTAGAGAATTCATATGATTGGCTCTGGAATCAGAAAGAGATGTTAGGAAAAATCTGTTTTCAAATCACATAAATATAATTTTTGGCACTTTCAAGATGGCCACTTAATAGTGCTGGAGGAGTTTGAATGGTAGCTTGCAAAAATCTTATATGATTATTTGATATTAGGAGAACAAATTGGCCATTCCACTCAATCAACACTGCACATGAATCTTAACTAAAATTACTGATGATGTTTTTGGTCCACGTCTCTTGCTAATTTTGGTAAAACTATAAAGTTAAGACGTGGACAGGTCCCAAACCTCACGTTTCCCTTAAATATCCCCTTCACGGTTACATGTGACTACAGCACTATATCCTTACCAGTGTTGCATAATTCACAGGATGGATTGAAGCTTTTCCTTGCTGAAGAGTTTTGGCTCCAACAGTACTGTGGAATTCCAACTTATCTTTGAAGCTACAGAAGCATTCATTTTCATGCAGCTATGATTAAAAAGCTTTATAAATACTTGCCACTTATTGAGAAGATTCACTGTATCATCCCCAACATTCAGGATAGGTAGAACAAATGAATGGAATTCTAAAACTAAAATTAGCAAAGCCCTCAGAGATCCTCAAATTCATATGGCTTAAGATACTTTCATTGACTTTAATAAGAATGAATTCAACTGATGTAGGGGAATATCATCTCTCTTCTTAGAAACAGGCCATACCATGCATCTGTAAATATCAACTCTATTGCTAGATTCTATCTTATTTTAACCAGAGATGGTCAATTCCTATCAGATTCATACAACATATCCAGTCTTATCATCAGCATACATGCACAGCCTTTCTTTAACATCCCTCTCACAACCCTTGCATGACCTACAACCTGAATACTTGGTCTTTTGGAAGAGATATCAAAGACATACAGTCCTTGAACTCCAAAATATCTTGGACTTTATGGAGTAATGACAATAATCAGCAATTCATGTAAACATTTTCTGAATAGTAAGTAATAGGTGTCCCTAAATTTTCAACTGTTATAAATAGCAATAGAAGTTTTAGTCAGTTATGCTGCACTCTCTCTCCCATATTCTTCAAACAAAATAGTCTAGACCCATATCATCAGTTTATACTTAGTAACTTTTTAAATAAAAATGAAGTGACATATTTTGTTTCATATTTAAGATACTTTTTTTGATCTTTCAATTTTTAGAAGTATTTCCTGTTAAAGTGCTTGCCAGCTCAGACTTTCTGACAGATGAAAGTTTGCATTATGTCAGAGGAAATCCCTCTGTGAAATACTAATCAGATAGTATTTGGTATAAAAAATATGTTACATTGAAATCCCTCCCATAGAAAGTCAGAACTTAAGTACAGAAATCTTTCTTTTGTCTGGATTCTCTAGACTTGAATTATATGTGGTCATTTTCTATTGTAAAAGTGACCCATTGAGTTACTAATTAACTTTGGATGCTAGAGGTCTTAGAACCAATTATTATTGTTTTCAAAAATGTGTGAAATTGACCTTGGGTTAAAAATGTATGCAGAAGTAAAAGATCTCTAATGAGTGATCTTATTGGCTGTTCTCTCTTGGGAGTGCGAAATAGTATCCTCTCATCATCTATTTGAATCCAATAAAACCTATTTAAATAGTATGCCACTAGCTCCCTTCCTACCATCCCACTACTCAAATAACCAAAAGAGCATCTGTGAAATCAAGTCTTGCCTGGTGAACACATCCAATAAATACTTTGCAAATCCTGGGACTGTTAGCAATTATTATAGTGGTCAAGCAGGCACATGTCTCCAAAATACTTGAGAGGAGTCAAAAGGATATAAGTGGGCTTAAATATATGAACAAGACAACAGAATTATCACTTAAATTGGGTTTTATCTGAGCAGGTAGGGTGCCTTTGTGACAATATAAGGTTAAAAAAACCTTCCCCACTGGTAGAGAACATCACTGTGTTCCCACCTCCAATGAGTCCCCTATCCATGTTAAAGAAACATGCTGTCTGTACTTTTTCCTATTGTGCCCATCTGTCAACCAAGTCACTGTCACTTTTGCGACAGCAGTATATGCAAATGATATGAAAAACAAATGTAATATTGAACCATTAAATCAAAAAATACCTCATTAATTGTAATAATTTCTTCCTATACTTTTCTGTATGTGTGGGTGAGGAAGATTAGCCCTGAGCTAACATATGTTGCCAATCTTCCTCTTTTTTGCTGAGGAAGATTGGCCCTGGGATAATATCTGTGCCCATCTTCCTCTACTTTATATGTGGGATGCCTGCACAGCATGGCTTGATAAGAGGTGCATAGGTCTGTGCCCAGGATCTGAACCTGTCAACCTTGGGCCACCAAAGCAGAGCACACAAACTTAACCACTACGCCACCAGGCTGGCCCCTTCCTATACTTTTTATTTGAGGAAGATTAGCCCTGAGCCAACATCCATTGCCAATCCTCCTCTTTTTTGCTGAGGAAGATTGGCCCTGGGCTAACATTCATGCCCATCTTCCTCTACTTTGTATGTGGGATGCCTACCACAGCATGGCTTGATAAGCAGTGTGCAGGTCCATTCCCAGGATCCAAACCTGCTTACTCCAGGCTGCTGAAGTGGAGCATGTGAAATCAACTGCTAAGCCACCAGGCCAGTCCCCCTTCCTATACGTTTTAATGCAAATATTTATTCAGTGATGTCCTTTCTAGGTATATCTTTTGGATTTACATAGTATGTTATAGTTTAGCTATTCATTTATGCATGCCACATACTGTCCTTATTAATAGTCAAAGCTTACTATTTTCTTATTTACCTACTATTAATAAAGAATTGCTGGAACATTTTTCATTCTATAAATGTAGACTTCTCAATTTCTTTTAAGAACTGGGAACAAAATAACTATTTTGTGCTGTTCCTTTAAAATTATATTTTTAGTTTTTCAAAGATGAATATATATATTGACCTTTAATCATAACTCCACTCATATGCAGGTAGGGAAGGTAAAGAGGTACACATTGTAAAGTAATCCAACCAGGGGCCAGCCCAGTAGCATAGTGGTTTAAGTTCATGGGCTCCGCTTTGGTGGCCCAGGATTCGCAGATTCAGATCCCAGGTGCAGATCTACGCACCAATTATCAAGCCATGCTGTGGTGGCGTCCCACATATAAAGTAGAGGAAGATGGGCACGAATGTTAGCCCAGGGCCAATCTTCCTTAGCAAAAAGAGGAGGATTAGCAACAGATGTTAGGTTAGGGCTCATCCTCCTCACCAAAAAAAAAAAAAAAAAAGTAATCCAACCAGTAATACAGGAAATTCCACACAGGACTATGTCCACATGCCCATAGACCACAGGCAAAGAAACAAAGGACCTCTATAAATCAAACAATCCAGAAGCAATATTGCCGCATGTTCATTTAACAGAGCAGGAATAATTCAAAATAATGTTACCATTTGGTTTCTGGAGAGACTCTTTGAAGTACATGAGCTAACATCATGCTCCTAGTTTGGGCATGGTCTATAATAGTGCCATTGATTAGAAATGTAATGAGAGCTACATATGACATTTAAAAATTTTTAGTAAGCACATTTTTAAAGGTAGAAATAAATAAGCAAAATTAATTGAATGATCCATTTTATGTAACCCAATATATGTACAAGATGATCATTTCAACATGTAACCAATATAAAATTACTGCAGTATTCTATTCTTTTCTTTATACTATGTCATGGAAAGCTACTGATGTTTATTTTACATATACATCACGTCTCAATTCAGATGCTAAATTTTACTGGAAATATTTTATCTGTATATATATTTCATAAAGTTTATAGTAGTAAAAACAGATTTATGTACCCAAAGTGTCCCAAACATAGTTTTAATGCCTGATTCAGGTACCAAAAATTATTTTCACTTAACTTTCATACCCACACTGATGAAACTGGTTTATCTTTTTTAGGAGGATGGATTTGACTTTGAAACAAAAGCATATCAATTTTGAAACTACATTTCTGACACTCTTGTCTGAACTCCGTATTATCAACATTGATTTCAAAGTATCATTAACATTAAATGCATAAATTGAATTAAAACTCTAAATATATCAATATTAAACATTGACATAACACTGCCAATTACACAATTGTATCAGTTAACAACTTAAATTACAATGTGCATATTAATCCACATCAGAAAAATGAATAAAGTTATTATTACTGATTTATATTGTGAAAAATTTCATTTCAGCTTACTTCTAGGTCTTGAATAGATCTTTCCTCTCTTTGGAGTCCATTTGTATGTGGTGTAAGATTGGTGAGATAACAAATCACATTGACATTTTTGTCTTGATTGTTGACTATTTGGCAAGCATTCCATTGTTTCAAGGAAGTCTTGAATTGGAGTTAACAGAACATGCAAATCTTTATGAAACTCCTCCATGACTCAACCAGTGAACATTGACAAATAACACAAGACGATTAAATTCATTGTCTTCTATTTCTCTAAACAGTTCCATAAGTTGGTGATGATTCATCACATTCCCATATACACACTGAAAGATTTTAACAACCACATTCATGACACTTTTCTAAGCATCTGCTTCAGAAAACTGAGCACAAATATATTCAATATATATCATACAATGAAATAAAACTAGAAGGGGAACATTAGTCTCTTGTTTTGAAATTCCAATAAATCCTAATTTTTGGTCTAACAGAAAGAGTACCATCTGTCATGAAAGAAACTAATTTTGTTTTATCTAGCTGAAATTCTTCCTTGGCAGACAAAGTGTACAAAAGTTACTATACCACAGATTTTATATTTCAGACTGCAAATTTACAATATTTCTTCATAAATTTGGAAGTCCTGAGACAACTCAACATATTAATTGGGCAGTATCTATTTTATTGCATGGTTAATCTAAAGCTAGAAAAGTACTTGCAATTTTTTCAATTTTGAACCAACTGAGCTTCTATATTAGAAAAGTTCTGTATTCTGCAGTCAATTGTTTGGTAGCTAATTGAAGATCTTTAACTTTTTGTGAAACATCTTTTTAGTCTCTTCCTCATCATTTCTAAGAAAATTTCAAAAACATAATTTATTTTATTATTTCTCCATCTAAAAATGGCTTTCTTTTTGTACAAGAATAAAAGGAGGTCAAACTTACAAGCTCAGATTCTGTTAAAAATTGCTTAAAAATTTTTTTCAGGCAAAAATTTCTTTGTTTTTGATTGGTGAGAGAAAAACATCAAATTCACTAGGTATCAGTTCAAAATATTTCTTGATATTGTCTCTTTCATTATTTTAGAATTTTTACATAACAAATAGCTTAATTGTTTTTCTCTGCTGCAACAAGTTTGCAACATACTTTCTCCCAGAATCTTTTCTTTAGTGTTCTCATTGTAGTATTAGTTTCTGCATCTTCACGCAATTCTATGTTAGTTGCCTGTTTTAATTTTAAATTTTAAATATCCATACTTATTTTTAAACCAAAACATTATCAAATCATAATTAATATTAATTATCAATTACAATTTGCATAAGCATCATTATTATTGCTCTCTGCATGAAACACTCAAATAAATATATCATAATATTATATTTGTACACAGAAAAAGCTATTCCAACTGAATCAATCTAATGACAATAGCTAGATCAGTGACGTGTTTATTTTTAATGCTAGAAATGATATCTACTCCCAAAACTTGCACTGCAACACCACAATATATCTCAGGCAAATCACCAACCAAAATGAAACAAAGTTTTACTGAAAGAATAAAGTCGAGTTTAAAAGAAAAATATTTCATACTGCCTCAATGAACAGTTTAAAGGAAAACATTCCACACTACTAAAATTAAATAAAATTTAACATTCATTTCCTCTGTACACTAGCTGCATTTCAAGTGTTCTGTGCTGACTTGTGTGGGATGGTCAGTGTCAATCCCCACCATGCTCACATACTCAGATAAACACCGAAATGTGCTCAACAAACAAGGAAGGACATTTCTGATGTGGTCTTTGACCAAAGACATTAATATAGTTAACTAGGAAACATGATGAGTATCATTAGCTGCCAGAGGTGATATTTAAATATCAAAATAATATAGATATGGCAGGACAATTTTTTGATAATTAGAAGAATAGAATACAAATTTCCTAAAAAAATAAATCTAAGGAAGGAAAAGACAAAGATACACTAAAGATTTTAACAGGAAATAATATTAAATTGTCTTCAAACGATGCTGTGACTTGTTGTTATATCCCATAAATGTACCTTTTATATACTCATTTCCAACCTTTTCTTTGAAAATATTTCAGACTTGCAGAAAAGTTGCAAAAATAGCAACGTCTACTTACCTTTCCCAAATTCTCTAATGTTAACATTTTACATTTCCATTTTCTTTATCCTTTACTCTCTGTACACACACACCATTTTTTTAAATGTTTGTAAGTTACAATCATATTGCCCATTTACCTCTAACTATTTCAAAGTATATTTTCTTAAAAATTACTTTAGGGGCCTACCTGGTGGCGTAGCAGTTAAGTTTGTGTGTTCCGCTTCAGCAGCCTGGGGTTTGCAGGTTCGGATCCTGGGCATGCACCAATGCACTGCTTATCAAGCGATGCCGTGGCGGTGTCCCATATAAAGTAGAGGAAGATGGGCATGGATGTTAGCCCAGGGCCAATCTTCCTCAGCAAAAAAGAGGAGTATTGTCATCGTTTTTTAGCTCAGGGCTAACACTCCTTACAAAAAAAAAAAGAAAAGAAAAATATTTTACATAACCATGGTACAATTATCAAAATCAGAAAATTATCAGTGACATAATATTATTATCTAATTTACAGATTATACACAAATTTCACCAATTGTCCTACTAATTCTCTTTATTGCAAAAGGGAAAATAAACGTTCTTCATGACTAGGATCCAATTTAGGATCAAAGATGGCAGTTATTTCATTGCTTTAGTCTCCTAAATTTGCAATCTGGAATGATTTTTCAGTCTTCAACTTATTCTTACAAGGTAGAGAATATCCTAAATTTAACAATGAGCTATACTCTATAATTATTTTTTAGCCACCTGTTTGCCCCCAAGGAAAACACAGTCTGAGTTCTAAGTGTATGCCTGGTCAAAGCCCAATATTGATTTTCAATTCCATTGTTCTTCAAATTCATTATTATCAACGCTAATCACCAACAGCAAAGTTTCCAATGGAAAATGCACTCAGAATTGAGTTTATCTTGCCAGGAAAACACTTAATCACTGATTTCCCTCCTTGGACATATACATATAGCTTAGGCCAGGTAAGTATCTTTAGGTACTCCTGTCTTTTTCTTTTAAGGAAAAGGCTAAAGAATACTTTCTGATCAGGGTCACAGATAACACATTTTGGATTATAATGGGGTATGATAAGGATAGTCACAATTCTTCCTCTCAGATTGTAACTTCTTTTAAGTGGCTTGGGGGAGTGGAAGAAGAATTGGCAAAGGCAGCATCATCCAGCACTTAAAACCATGGTAAAACCTCAAGATCTTTCTAAACAAAGTCAGCGATCTCTCTGGGCAGAATCCCACGTAGTGTTAAAATAAAAAGTAAATCAGGACAACTCTATACCCCAAAAAGAACTGAAGGACAAAAGAAAAGGCAGTTCTGCCCAGGAGCACAACACACCAAAAACTTGGCCACCCAGTAGCAAAGTAAACCACCCAAGCTCAACTCCCTCTTCACTCAGAAACTCAGTGTTCTTAAATAACCTAGACTATTTCCCTCTATTAAATTCTAAACCATGCATGCAAATTTCTTAGGGATGAGAACCTGTGGGCAAGAGAAAGAGAAATAGATGGTTTCGAAGGAAAATGGATTTGAGATCCCAGAACAGTGGCCCCTAACTTGTCTTTGAAAGAGTCAGAGGTGTGCTGATGTAAGTAATACCTGAGAGGATTTAGAGGACGAAGAGGAGTTAGTCAGGAAAGCAGAGTGAGGAAGGAGTGTTTTGGAGTATCATGGGCAAATGTGAAAGAAAACATGACATACTTGGGAAACTTTGGTTTCCACTACACCTGAAGCAATGGGTTTTATGTAGAGAGGAGAGGTAGAGGCATGACAAGAGATAATGTTGTGTAATTAGGCTGGGGTCAAATCTTATTTGATAGTCTTTGTCATATAGGATTTCATATAGAAGACTATGAAGATCTATGAAGGGTTTAAACAGTAGAATGAATTAATACCTAATTCAGATTTATATTTTTGAATAATCTCTTAGCAGCTATTGGGAAATACTAATAGATTAGGGAAGAATAAATGAGAAGGAGTGGAGACTGGAGGAGTAAGTTGATTAAGAAGTTACTGACAAAGACAAAGAGAGAGATAATGAGAAACAGAGCTATGGTAAAAATAAAGGACCAGAAGGCATTGGTCTAAGTGTTAGTCTAGTTGAGATTAGTGATTGAAATTTGTAGCATTTTCATGTCTTACAGCACACTGTCCTCCTGCCTACTCTTGCCATGTTCCCTTTAGTACTTCAAAACCACATCATATAGGCAGGCCTTCCATAGGTATTTGAGGAAAAGTCATGCAGATTTTGCATTTGTCAATCACAAAAACGTAGGACTTTTGTTTTCTTAAAGTTTATTATATCCTCCTGCTCACCAAAGACTTTCTAAAACCAGCTAGCCTAGTCTTGCATATCACCCCCTACTCTGTTTCAACATTTGCTTCGTAATGGTTGAGAATCACCCTGAGCCCAAGAGAAGGAAGGGATGAATAATTGGGTACTTATGAACATGGGCAGGGAGGGGAAAAACAGTGAGAGAATTATAAGACAACAAGAGTCATATTTTAAAAAGTTAAGAGAAACAAGCTAACTAGTTAAACAATATATTTTATTTAACTTGATTATATATATACAAATATACATATGTAATATTCATACAGAAAACACACAATCATTTGGAAGCCCCAAATTCTCCTTACCTCACAGAGACATTGATTCAACAGCAATATATGGACCAATTTCCTTTTTAAAAAATCCAGAGGTAAGTTAAGAGAATCCTGTAACCCAGACAAGCACAAAACCAGCCACATTGAAACTGGTAGGGAAATTCATGACACTCACTCAGAGTCCCTCTGTGTGCTCAGTAACAAAGTGGGAAGGGGGTAGAGATGTAAAAGAGTACATTTTTTACATGAGATTGAATTTCAGTTTAAAAATAGATTGCTATAACTCTAAGATGTTTTCTGTAATTGCAATGGGAACTACAAAGATAATGTCTAAAGAGTATACACAAAGGAAAATGAGAAAGGAATCAAAACATGTCACTACAAATAATCAACAAAACACTAAAGAAGGCAGAAGAGAGTAAAGGAGGGAAAATATGCTACAAGACAAACAGAAAACAACTAACAAAATTGCAATAGTAAGTCTTTTCCTATTAGTAATTACTCTAAACTTAAATGGATTAAACATCTTTGTTAAAAGACATAGATTGGCTGAATGAATAAATAAGCAGGATACAACTATATGTTGTCTAAAAGGGACTCACTTTATATGTAAGGACATACATAGGCTAAAAGTGAAAGGAATGAAAAAGATATTCTGCACAAATGATAACTAAAATAGAGCAGGAGTAGATATACGTAGACAAAATGTACTTTAAGAACAATCACAAGAGACAAAAAAAGGACATTATATAATTAAAAAGGGGTTAATTCACAGGAATATAGAACAATTATATATATGTTTCCAATGTCAGAGACCCCAAATATTTGAAACAAACATTAACAGAACAAGAGAAAGAAACAAACAGCAACACAGTAACAGTGGGAGATTTCAACATCCCACTGTCAATAATGGATAGACCAACAAGACAGAAGATCAACAAAGAAATGGAGGACTTGAACAGCACTATAGAATAAATGGATCTAACAGACATATACAAAATATTTCATCCGACAGGAACAGAATTCACATTCTTCTCAAGCACACACAGAACATTCTCCAGGATAGATTGATCATATGTTAGGTCACAAAACAAGTCTTGACAAATTTAAGAGGATTGAAATCATACCAAATATCTCTTACAACCACAGAGGAATGAAACTAGAAATCAATAGCAGAAGGAAAACTCAAAAATTCACAAATATATGGAAATTAAACACCACACTTTGAACAAAGGAAAAGAAATCAAAAGGGAAATTAGAAAAATATCTTGAAACAAACAAAAATAAAAACATGACATACCAAACATGGGATGCAGAAAAAGCAGTACTAAGAAGGAAGATTATAACAATAAACATCTACATTGAAAAAAGAAGAAAGATCTCAAATAAACAATCCAACTTTACACTTCAAGGAATAAAAAGAAGAACAAACGCAGTCCAAAGTTAGCAGAAGAAAAAGATTAGAGCAGAAGTAAATAAAATAGAGAATAGAAAAAAAAAATCAAATAGTTAGTTTTATGAAAATATCAACAAAATTGACTAAGTCTTGGTTAGACTAAGGAAAAAAGAGAAGATTCAAATAAATAAAATCAGAAATGAAATGTGAGACATTGCAACTAATGCCATAGAAATAAAAAGGATCATAAGAGACTACTATGAAAAATTATATGCCAACAAACTGAATAGCCTAGAAGAAATGGATAAATTCCTAGAAACATACACTCTGCCAAGAATGAATCATGCGGAAATAACATCTGAACAGACCTATAACTAGTAAGGAGATTTAATCAGTATTCAAAACCTCTCAACAAAGAAAAGCCCAGGACCAGATAGCTTCATTGGAGAATTCTACCAAATATTTAAAGAATTAATGCCAATCTCTCTCAAATTCCTGAAAAAAGTTGAAGTCCAGGGAACACTTCCAAACTCATGTTATGAGGCCAGCATTATCCTAATACCAAAGCCAGAAAAGAAACTACAAGAAAAAAACCCAAAAACTATAGACGAATATCTCTGATGAAAATTGATGCAAAAATCCTCAACAAAATACAAACAAACTAAATTCAACAGCACATTAAAAGGATTATACACCATGACTAAGTTGGAATGCAAAGATGGTTCAGTATACCAAAAAAAAAATCAACGCATGTGTTACATCACAATAAGAGAATAAAGAACAAAAGCCACATGACGATCTCAACTGATGCTGAAAGGCATTTGACAACATTTAACACCCTTTCGTGATAAAAACACTCAACAAACTAGGAATAGCAGGAAATTGTCTCATAAAGTTCGTATCTGAAAAGCCCACAGCTAACATCATGGTCAACGGTGAAAAACTGAAATCTTTTCTGCTAAGATCAGGAACAAAACAAGGATGCCTACTCTCACACTTCTATTCAACATAATATTGGAAATTGTAGCTAGAACAATTAGGCAAGAAAAGAAATAAAAGCATTTGACTCTATAAAGATGTAAAATTATCTCTTTTCACAGATAGCATGATCTTATATCTCAAAAACCCTAAAGATTCCACGATAAAACTGTTAGAACTAAATATAGTTCTAACAGTTATAATAAATATATTCAGTTCTAATAAATATATTCAGCAAAGTTGCTAGATACAAAATCAACATACAAAACTCAGTTGCATTTTTATATACCAATGAAAAATCCAAAAAGGAAATTAAGAAAACAATCTTATTTTCAATAGCATCAAAAATAATAAAATACGTATGAATAAAATTACCAAAGGGCTGACAGACTTGTATACTGAATCTTTCATCAATTGATGAGAGAAACTTCAAAAGACACGTATGAATGGAAAGGTATCTTGCATTCATGAATTGGAAGACTTAATATTTTTAAAATATCCATACTTCACAAAGTGATCAATAGATCATGCAATCTACGAAAATCCCCATATTGTTTTTTGCAGAAATAGGTAAAACCTTCCTAAAATTCATATGGAACCACAAAGGACCCCAAATAGTCAAAAAAATCTTGAAAAGAAGAACAAAGCTGGAGGCATCACACTTCCTGACTTCAAGACATATTACAAAGCTGGCATAAAGACAGAAATGAATAGAGGTCCCAGAAATAAACACATACATAGATGGTCAAATGATCTCCAACAAGGGTCCCAAGATTACACAATAAAGAAAGGGTCATCTCGGGTCCAGCCAGGTGGTGTAGCAGTTAAGTGCGCACGCTCCACTGCGGCAGCCCAGGGTTCGGATCCCGGGCGTTCACCGATGCACTGCTTGTCAAGCCATGCTGTGGCAGCGTCCCATATAAATTGGAGGAAGATGGGCATGGATGTTAGCCCAGGGCCGATCTTCCTCAGCAAAAAGAGGAGGATTGGCAGATATTAGCTCAGGGCTGATCTTTCTCACCAAAAAAAATAAAATAAAATAAGCATCATCTCTTCAATAAATGGTGCTGAGAAAATTGTATTACCACAGGCAAAAGAATGAGAGTGAACCCTTAGTTTACATTTTACACAAAAATCAACTCAAAGTAGATTAAAGATTTAAATGTAGGACCTGATACTATAAAACTCCTAGAAGAAAACAAGGGGAAATACTTTATAACATTGCATGATTGCTAATTTTATGAATCACCTCAGTTGGCCATGGGTATCCATATTTCTGGGTAGGCCTGTGAGAGTGTTTCCTTATGAAATTAACATTTGAATTAGTAAAATCAGCAAAGTAGATTGCCCTACTCAATGTGGTTGAGCATCATGCAATCCCTCGAGGGCCTGAATAGAATAAAAGGCAGAAGGAGGAATTTTTCCCTTTTTACCTGCCTCACTGATTGAGCTAGGGCATCTCATCTCATTTTCATTTTTGCCTGCTCTTGGACTGGGAGTTACATCATTGGCTCTCCGTGTTCTCAGGCCTTTGGACTCAGACTGAATTACACCATGCCTTTTCCTGGCTCTCCAGCTTACAGAGGTCATACTGTGGGACTTCTCAGCCTCTGTAATTGCCTGAGCCAATCCCTCATAATATATCTATGTGAATCTATCCACCTACCCATCCAACTGGTTCTGTTTCTCTGGAGAATTCTGACTAATACATATTGGTCTGAACAATGACTTCCTGGATATGACACCCAAAACACAGGTAATAAAAGTAAAAATTAGACACATGGGACTACATAAATCTAAAAAGCTTCTGTGTGGCAAAGGAAACAATCAACAGAGTGAAAAGGCAATCTATAGAATGGGAGAAAATATTTGCAAACCATATAACTGATAAGAGATTAATTTCCAAAATATATAAGGAACTCCTATAACTCAAAAGCAAAAAAACAACCCATCAAAAAATGAGAAGAGTGCTTGAATAGACATTTCTCCTCAGAAGATACACAAATAGCCAACAGGTATACAAAAAGATGCTCAATGTCACTAGTCACCAAGAAAATGCAAATTAAAACCACCATGAGATATTACCTCACACCCTTTAGGATTGCATTATCAAAAGTAAACAAAAACCAGAAAATAACAAGTGTTGACAAGGATATGGTACAATTGGAACCCTGGTGCACTGTTGGTGGGAATGCAAAATGGTGCAGCCACTATGGAAAATATTATGGAGGTTCCTCAAGAAACTAAAATAGAACTACTATATGATTCAGAAATCCAACTTCTCGATATTCATCCAAAAGAATTGAAGTCAGGATCCCAAAGAGATATTTGCACTCCCATTTTTATTGCAGCATTATTTATAATACCAAAGAGGTGAAAATAATCTAAATATTCATCTACAGATGAATAGATAAAACATGGTAGATATATGCAATGGAAGATTATTCAGCTTTAAAGAAAGAAATCCTGTCATATGCTACAACATAGATGAATCTTGGGGACATTATACTAAGTAAAATAAGCCAATCACAGAAGGGTAAATACAAGATGATTCCATGTATATGAGGTATCTAAAGTAGTCAAACTCATAGAAGCAGAAAATAAAATAGTGGTTGCCGGGGCCTTGGAGGAGGAGAAAATGGGGAATTGCTATGCAATGGGTATAGAGTTTCAGTTATGTAAGATGAAAAAGTTCTAGAGATCTGTTGTACAACCATACACATATAGTTAATTACTACTACAAACTAACTACTACTGTACTGTATACTTAAAATTTTGTTAATAGAGTAGGTTTTATGTCATGTGTTTTTTACCACAATAAAAATAGTAATAATTATGTCAGTAACTCTAGCCCTAACTCATATTTTCAAATACCTGGAATATAGTTTTTTGTGAATATTCATGAGCCTCTATCATGAATCCCCTGTATCCCCTGCTATAGAGGATACAGCTGTGAGCCAAACAGACAAAATTCTCTGCCTTCATGGAGCTTACTTTCTGGTGTCTTACAGACAGTATTTCAACAAACATCCTTAGGCATGCTTCCTTGGCCGTATAGGAGAGAGTTTCTCGCTGGAGAATAACAAGAAGACGAATTGCTGAGTCTCACATATTAGGGCCCTCAGGATCAATTTGCATTCTCAATCAGTTGTGTCTACTGTAATTTATTTATACAATCTCCTGATGCGTATGTAAGTTATTTTGGCATTTTTAACTTATACTAATCTTACTTTTGATAATATTTAAATATCCAAATTATTTTAGATGATAACAGTAGACCTTTTCCTTCATCACAGTGAATTACTGAGATAGAACACATAATTTTACTAAGGTCCTTGATATTTATTACTACACTCCTCTCCAAAATGACCCTTAAGCATTATAGGAGGATGTCTCCTCACTTCCTCCTTCGGTTTTTTTTCCACTTTCTCCTAAAATATGATTGAGTAAAAACAAAACATCTTTAGCTTAGGGCTGGTCTTCTTCAGCAAAAAAAGGAGGATTGGCATGGATGTTAGCTCAGGGCAATCTTCCTCACACACACACAAAAAAACAAACACATCTTTTTGAAGGTTCTAGGTAGCTGAGGTTTTTTAAGAAGAAACTGATATAGATTCTTACGCTATAAGAGATTTGTGTAAATATTTCATATAAAACTACATTGTGCATGATTCTAAATATTACAATATCCTCTTGGTCTTAGATCACAGAAATTATGTACAGAATGTATTTTGAATGGTCAAAGGTAAATTGACATTGATAACATCTTAGGTTGGTAGAGATTTTTAGATATAGTTTACTATATGGTTTTATGAATGTTAATTATTTTGTGGTGCTCTTGTGAGCATCCCCAGACACCTTGATATATATTTTACAGTAAGTAAAACAAGTAACAGTGTACAGCAGTGCATATCAATGCAGAGCATCATGGAGAACACATTATTCAAGATTAGTCACTAATATCACCTGACTCAAATTGTAACTTTGCTGAAGTTTGTTGAGGAAAAAAAATAACTCTGATGTTAGCAATTAAGCTTTGTTTTAAATATGGGTCAAAAGTGGATACAAAAGTTTTCCAACTTCCAGGACTTGGATAAATTGTTACTGTGTTTTAATTACTGTATTAGTCTGAGCTCTCCAGAGAAACTAACATATTCATTAAAAAAAAAACACAGAAAATACTCATGACAATTACAGTTCTTGTTTTTATAATTGATCACATGGTCCTAGCTGGTATTTATAACTATCTTCTTCCACTACCCATTCTGTATTCCGTTTGTCTTCAGCAACCACCTCAGCTGGTTATGGTTTTTTACCTGGTAGAGGGACCCAAACATTCATTGCTGAAAGGTCTGAATCATCTGTAAGCCTGCCTGTTTGGGGTTGTAGTTTTCTACCGACCTTAATCACAAGGCATAGTGATACTAAGAGACACACTAAGGGATCTCCTTGTACTCCAGACATACTCTTCCTTACTTCCATTATGGAGTAGCAGTCCAATTCACCTTTGTAGTCAAGATCAATAACTCCAGCCAGCACAGTAACTCAATACTTTGTCTGTTGATTTAGAGGTACAAGGAGCCCAGAGTGGCTGGGCAGAAATATTAATTTCTGGTTCAACAAGATGATTGCTGTGTCTCCTTTTGGAAGCATTCTTCTCTTTGGAACTAAGACCTCTAGGCCAGCAAGGAATAAGGGCATGGGAACAGGAAGAAAAAATTTTGCTAGTGGGTCATTAGAAGTAATAGTGAGAGGTGCCACTTCCATTTCCATCCCTTTATTTCTGGATCCATAAATCCCAGCTATGGGAGAAATAGCACCATGTATTGGACACTGATTCAGACCACACGTGATCTTCTGGAGAACCTTGTCCCAGCCCTATAAGATATTACTACCTGGATGGTACTGTAACTGAGTCTTCAAAAGGCCATTATACTGTTCTATCAAACAGCTGCTTTAGGATGGTGGGGACATGGTAAGACCAGTGAATTCCATGAGCATGAGCCCATTGCCACAATCCTTTTGCTGTGAAGTGAGTTCTCTGATCAGAAGCAATGCTATGCGGAATACCATGATGGCAGATAAGGCATTCAGTAAGCCTATGGATGGTAGTTTTGGCAGAAGCATTGTGTGCAGGGCAAATTCTTATCCAGAGTAAGCATCTATTCTTATAAGGACAAAATGCTGCCCTGTCCATAATGGAAGGGGTCCAATATAACCATTATTCAGCAAATAGCCAGCTAATAACCCTGGGGAATGATGCTATATTGGAGAGTCAGTGTTGTTCTCTGTCCCTGGTAGATTGGGCACTCAGCAATAGCCATAGCCAGGTTGTACTTGGTGAATGGAAGATCAAGATGCTGAGCCCATGCATAACTCTATCCCTGCAACCATGGCCACTCTGTTCATGAGCCTATTGGATTATGACAGGGGAGACTGAGGAAAGCAGCTGACTGGTATCCACAGAACATGTCATCCTATTCATTTGATTATTAAAATTGACACTTTGGTGAACATTCACATGGAACAAAAATATTTTCATGTCTTTTGCCTAATCAGGGCTATTCATGTACCTATTCCCCAAATTTCCTTGTCATCCATTTTCCAATCATGTTCCTTCCAAGTCACTGACCATCTAACCAAACCACTGGCCACAGCTCTGAATTGGTATATAATTGCATATCTGGCCACTTATTTTAACAAGCAAAGTGAACAACCATGTGCACTGCTTATAGTTCTGCCCACTGGGAGGATTTTCCTTCACCAGAGTCCTTCAGGACTGTCCCAGAAAGGGGCTGTAGTGCTGCACCTGTCCTCTTTCTTGTGGTGCCTGCATATCCTACAGAACCACCAGTAAAGCAGGCCCCAGTCTTCTCTTCCTCTGTCAACTAATCATAGAGAACTTCCCATGAGGCCATAGGTGCAGGCTGGGAAATAGAGGCAGTGTAGCAGGAATGGGGACCACGGCATTTGAGCCACTTCTTCATGTAACTTACTTATGCCTTCACGCCTGCTCAGGCCTGATCAGATATAAACCACTTCCATTCGATGATAGAATGCTGCTGTGCATGCCAAACTTGACGTCTTGGTGGGTCAGCTAACAGCCAATTCATGATGAGATGCTCAGGTCATATGGTAATTTGGTGCCCAATGGTATAAGCATTTAGTCTGCTAAGGCCCAGTAGCAGGCCAAGAGTGTTTTTCAAAATGAGAGTAGTCATCTGTGGAGAATGGTAGAGCTTTACTTCAAAATCCTAAGAGCCTGCTGTGTGGTTGACCTCTAAGGGCCTGCCAAAGTCTCCAAACAGCAACCCTACCTGCCACTGACACTTCAAGCACCATTGGATCTGCTGGATCATATGCTCCAAGTGGCACAGCAGCTTGCACAGCAGCCTGGACCCATTGCAGAGCCTTTTCCTGTTCTGGGCCCCACTCAAAACTAGTAGCTTTTGAGGTCATTCAGTAACGAGCTGGAATAACACATCTGGATAAGGAATATATCGCCTCCAAAAATCCAAAGGAGTCCACTAGGCACTGTATCTCTTTTTCGGTTGTAGAAGGGGCTAGATGCAACAATTTATCCTTCACCTTAGAAGGGATATCTTGACATGCTCCACATCACTGAACACTTAGAAATTTACTGAGGTAGAAGGCCCTTGAATTTTTGTCAGATTTCCCACCCTCTGACATTCAAATGTCCGACCAATAAGTCTAGAGTACTTGCTATTTCTCACTCATTAGATCCAACCAACATAATGTCATCAATGTAAGCAACCAGTGTGATAGGTTGGGGAAGGGAAAGGCATTCAAGCTCTCTATGAAGTAACTTATGGCATCAACCTGGAGAGCTGATATACTCTTGAGGTAGGTCAGTGAAAGGTGTATTGCTGGTCTTGCCAGTTGAAGGTAAACTGCTTCTGGTGGGTCTTATGGATAGGGACAGAGAAAAAGTCGTTTGCCAGATCAATAGCTGCATACCCAGGTACCAGGGAACGTGTTAACTTGCTCAAGCAATGAAATAGCAGCTTCAATTGTAGTCACCATCTGGTTAAATTTATGGTAATCCACTGTCGTTCTCCAAGATCCATTTGTCTTCTGCATAGGTTAAATAAGCATGTTGCATGTGGATGTGGTGGGAATTGCTACCCATGCATCCTTCAAGGCCTTGATGGTAGCACTTATCTCTGCAATCCCTCCAGGAATGGAGTATGGCCCACTTTAATAGGAGATATCCTGTGAGACTGGGATTTCAACTTGCATTGTAATTTAGCCAGTCACAGGATAAGATCATCATTTGATTTTAAGCAATCTCAGCCCTCTGGCTAAGGAGATAAGTGTCTTCTTCAGGGCACACACAGAAGATTTCAGGTCATTTATTGGCACTTGAGCTGGCAATTCAAATCCCTAAGATCATTCTTTTCTTTCACCAGTGACATTAAAAGCAACCAATAAACCTTATTATATTCATCAGTTTGCCAAATATTTGAAAACATCATATGGGTCCTTGCTTCTTATAAGTGGTTGATTAGGGTATCCAATGGAGATATTTTGCACATCTCTATTATGAGATCATGTCATGGACTATCAGTGCTCTCTTTACTACTGAAAATAGTCAAAAGCACTTTAAATCTAATCATGTTACAGAAACCCGGCAACAAATTCAGAAAATTCATTCTTAAACTTTTATTCCTCCTTTGGGGCTGGCCCTGTGGTGCAGCAGTTAAGTTCTTATGCTCTGCTTTGGTAGCCCATGGTTTGTAGGTTCGGATCCCGGGTGCAGACGGAGGCACCACTTGTCAAGCCATCCTGTGGCAACATCCCATATAAAGTAGAGGAAGATGGGTACGGATGTTGGCCCAGGGCCAATCTTCCTCAGCAAAAAGAGAGAGATTGGCAACAGATGTTAGTTCAGGGCTAATCTTCCTCACAAAAATAAAAGAAAAAAAATTTATTCCTCCAGAACCACTCTTAGTACCAAATCTATATTAGTCTGGGTTCTCTGGTGAAAAAGAACTAAGATGATATGGATATATATTATTATATGGAATTGGTATGCATCATCATGGAGGCTGAAAAATCCCAATATCTACAGTCAGCAAGCTGGCAACTCCGGAGAGTCGATGGTGTAAATTCCAATCCAAGGGCCCAAGAAGACCAAGGTTCCAGCTCAATCAGTCAGCATGTAAAATACCCTCTTCTCAGCCTTCTTGTTTTACTCAGTCTTTTAATCATTGGATGAAGCCCATCCACCCTAGGGAGAGCAATCTGCTTTACCCAGTATACCTATTCAAATGTTAATCTCATCCAGAAACATCCTCAAAGACACACCCAGAATAATCTTTGATGGGCATCCCTTGGCTGTCAAGTTGACACATAAAATTAACCATCACAATTACCAATCTAAATGGTGAAGGTTTTCAGTAAAACAACCGAAAACCACCCAAAGGATTGTATCAAATATCCTAGAGATCAGCAATGACTCCTAAACACTTAAAAGTTTAATATTGTGGACTACAAGCAATGAAAATTTTTGATACCGAACCTTTTAGTCTCGAGTTCATGTGCCTGATGTACAATAAGCCAACCACTAAAATATCAGTGCTTGGAGATGGACAAAGGTTTATTTGAATTGGCCAAAACAAGAAGGTGGGAGGATAGGTTCTCTCAAATCTGCCTTAACAAGAGAAGAAAACAGGGGGGTTTATAGAGCTAAGGGGCTTGGCAGGAGGAGTTTGGGAGAAACAAAAGGGTAATCCATGTTTCTTTCACTCACAGTAAGCCCCAGGGCAGGCTGACTTCTGGGCATCAATGGCATCTAGGAGATGGTTATCTGGTGATCCTTGAAGGCATTCTTTTTCTTCTGTAAAACAAGCTCATAAATCCTTGTGACTCTTGAATCACCCCTCAGGTTAAACAGAAAACAGAAAATTGACAAGATCAACTTCTTTTCATAACAAAGTTGAAAGGTAATCTTATTGAGTATTTACGTAACCCTCAGGTACCCGGCTTCATTTTCACAATGAAGAAAATGAATAATCTAAAATGACAAGTTAGCTGATACCGGCTCAACACAAGGTTGACATAAGGGAAGCCATATTGTAGAGAATAAACCATACTGTAACTTTGAATGACCTCTGATTAATTAACCCAGCCATGTTCTGTAGATTTTATGGCTCCTCCCAGCTGCTATAAGTCGATAACCTTGTTCTTTTGAGTTCCTTAGGAATGTGATGACCCCTGAGGCAGACAGTCTATGCTGATAGTCATCATCAATGACAACTGAAAGATCAGGGTATAGGGCGTTGGTCTGGTCTCTGATGCATATCCAGTAAAACAAAAGACTAAGACCAGATGGAACTGGTCTGGAACCATCTGGAACTAAGACCAGATGTCTGCCTCCACCCGGAGACCAGCTGCCTCCCCCACCTGGAGACCAGCCCCCTATATAACTGGCCTGCAGTCTTTGTTCTGTAAGATGGTTCTTTCAGACATTAGTTGGCCATCCTCCCCCTTGCCAGCAAGCTGTAATAACAAGCCCTTTCTCTCCTACCTCCTTGCCTCTGGACTATTGGCACGTCTTGTGGCAGGCAGATGACCTGCCCCCTTGGGCGGTAACAGACTTTCAGGTATAACAGTCCTTAAAGTGAATACTTAAAGTTGAGAGCACAAAAGATAGCTGAAAAGAGCCTCTAACTTTGTTCCTTTAAGTTTTATATTTTCTTTAGGCTTTGCCCACTTTACTTCATATTTGCCACTGACACGCTCACTCTCCCATGTTTGCTATACCTCTTATCAACTGCAACCTCAAAGTGGACACAGGTCCCTTTTTGCCCAGGAGAAACAATACTATTTTTTCAAACAGCCATCTTATTTTCCTTCTGAAGGTAGAAGATGTTACCTCGTACCCTGTACCCTTGCATCCAGAGAGGGCACATAAATAGTTGTAGCCAATACAATACAGGAGGAACACAACATACAATTATGTATGCCTGTTCCAGATCTGATACTTTACGAAAAAACAAGCTCCCAAGCATAATCTTCACTCTTTCCCTTTCATGGTGACCCTGGAGGCCACATGTTGAGAGGCAGCAAATGGAAGGATTGTAGTTTGCTAGGTCACTCCATGGAAGAGGGCCATCTCAACCAGGAATATCGGCATTGGAATTTGCATAATGAGAAAAGATTTTTATTGTGTTAATCTAGTGAGATTTGGGAGTTGCTACAGAAGATAGCATCAGTTACTCTAATATATTTCACTCATAAAGCTAAGCTGACTTGAATATTTAAAAAAAACATAAAACAAAACTAAAACCAAGGTAATGTTGAAGGGTTAGAGTAAATATGATGCATAATATCTGTCCCATTAGAAACAGTGAAATTTCTGCTCTTTGGCCTCATATATTCTGTCCTATTCAAAGACCAACCTGGGAAGTCTCCAATATTGTCACAAAAATTCTGGAACATTTTCATATGCAAAAATCCTGGTTCTATAGTTTCTGATAATGGGACTGCTTTCATAAACTATGAATCAACTTCTAATAACTACTCAAAACTTCCTTCTCTATGTATACTGATGCCATCTAAGTAAAGAAAGAATGAGTTAGTCTCATATTGCTTATCATGTAGGCTTCCCCTCTCCATTTCCATTTCTGATCTCTTCCCAGATAGCTGAACCCACACACCCTTTAGATAAGGCAGTTAACTTCATCCTTACAAGAGTAAGCAGAATGATAATACCTTGTTAATAACATCCATGTTCCAAGGATTGTAAATATATTAAAATGAGCCATTCAATCGCAGATCATCTCATAAGGTAACTCCAAATCTTATTAGTAAACATACAGCATCTCACACAGTCATCTTATGAGGAGGTAGCCAGAAAAGTCAAGTAATTTGGTGCTTTGTGTACATTATCAGATAAGACATTGTGGTAAGTGAGACTCTAGAACATAAAATCTGAAAAGGGCTGATTAAAAAAACAGAGCAAAATACACCACTAAGTATGTAAAATATTTACTGTTATATAGCACAGCTTCAAGAATGAGACAGATATATTTTATTATATTTCAATCACAGTAGCAATCAGAAGTTAAATGGAATGTCATTAATGGTTTTCTTTTTCAATTTTAAAAGTAACAAAAGTGCCCTTTAAACTAATTTGTATATTTAAATCTCAAATATTGGAAAAATATTACTTTAGCTAAAAAAAACCCAAAAGTTTAGATTCTTGTAGTATCATTGCATGCATATATGGTCTCAGTGGAATGAATCATTATTTTTGCTGCCTGCACGTACAAAAGAGGCAAATAGAAGCAGACCAGTGATGAAACATCAACATAATTTACATAGAGATAGTTGAGACATTCTTCCTATAGTTATGTTCAGTGCAATTTTCTTTTTATAATTTTGCTAAAAATAATCACTCTGATACCTTTTCACTTTCTATTTTCCCCAAGTGCTCTTTAGAGGTACCCTCTAAATTCCCTTGTAAGAATTTCAAATGGGAGGAAAATTGATTCTGAAGGATGATAAATATGGAAAAGTTATTTCAATAAAAACTGTACAATGATATTTTTAATAATTTCTCTGTTTGCTGAATGTTCATATTCTGTAAAGTAGCACCCTTAATCTAGAGAATTTAATGTCTTTCTAATGGCTTTCCCTAACCCAAGAAGTCTGAAAAGGCCTCTACTGATGCAATAGAGAGAAACTGAGCTGATAACTGGGTACCAGAAGAGAGTCAAGAAATATTGTATTCCATTTTTTACTCACCTATGACCCTTTCTAGGAGATAGACCCAGTAAATTTTGAAAAAATAAAATAAAATAGAACTCATGCCTATATGGTAGTTAAAACATCTTAGCAGTTAATCATCAATTTATGTCTCAGAAATATTTGAAAAATCCACATTTCCTTTCTCAATCCCAGTGTTATCTCCTCTGTCAAGGTTTCATTATCTTTTCCCTGATCCTATTTTAGAGCCTGGATTCCCTATGGCTAATCTCTCTATTCCAGTCCATTATCTCTAATGCTAATTTCTGCAAAGAGAGTTATTTTCTGCAAAATCCATAAAGATTGTTATAATCCAGATAATTCCAGAGTGCCTACTGAATAAAGGAGATCTCCTTAGTTTTACATTTAAAAGTCTTCAGCATACGCCTACATGTCTAACTTTGCTTCCTGCTCCTCCTCCTTACAGACCTGAAGTTTCAGCCAAACAACTTCAAGCACCTGACTGAACACTTCATACACTTTAGAAGCTCCATGTCTCTGCAATTGCTCTTCTTTTATCTTTTAATAAGCATTCCCACTTTTCTAATTGTCATGCTTCAACTCACATTTCGAGACCACAGAAAAGTGCTATTTTCAATTAGAATTTTTCTCAAATCTCCAAGAAAATTGACATTGTTTTCTGCTGATTCTCACATCATTTTATATTCTCTAAGTCAATTATCTGCTGGAGTCATATTAAGATTTGTTGAGATTAAAATATTAAGGGAGATATTTCAGCTAATGTTTTGTGGGAAATTTCAATATCCATTCCAAGATTTTGCAAAGGCCACACAGTCCCCTCTGGCTGAGTAAACCAGCCTAATTGAACTCTGAAGCTCACCGAGCTCTGTCCTGCCACCATATTCTCTTCTCTCCAGTTTATGGGAAAATCAACTTGGCATACAGTCCCCTTTACTTCCATTTCACCAAAATGCCACTAAAATAAGCTATTTGAACTTAGAATAAAGTGAGTCAAACTTCTTTGTTGCTTTAGCTCCTTTGTGACTTTTGTTTTTCTTCTATCCCCAAAATTACAAGGTATTTTTTTATACAGAAGCATTTATCAAGTATTCTCGTCACAAATTATCCCCTGAATGAAGGGTAAATTTGTTTTTTGCTCTGAAATTTAAGGACGCTTATTGTGTTATGTATTTAAATCGAAAACATCTATGACAGAGAAAGATTACGATACTTTAGTAGGAATGGAGGTTTTAGATGTCAACTATGGTTTTAAATAACAGGTTTTTCCTACAGATATGCTTCTGTGAAAGGCTTTTATTTGTGGTCATGCAATTAACATTGAATCTGAGTATCTCAGGTATTTAGACCGTGTTGTAGTCTTTGAAAACCTAGCAAGAAGCAAAATGTTTTGCATATATTAGGCATAAAAATAAGATATATTTATTGACTCAATTAATTAATTAAATAGGAAGAACTAAATCAATTACATCATTTGGATTTGCATTTCCTTTCTAGATAAATAATTTATATTGTTAACTAAATATTCTTAGAAACATATCGAAACCAATAAAGGTTTTTTATCTAAACTGAAATTAGAAATGGTTATGAAACACAAACTTGAATTATTTCAAAATTAGATTTTTTTTCCTGACACCTATAGTTTATGCAGAATTTTGGAAAAGCTTTACTGAGTAACAATTTAGTGTGAAGGTGGATCTACATTCCTGGTACTAAAATTGTGGTATCTGGACATCAAGTTTCTGATTTATTTTACATGTTAACAAGTGATTTGCAATAACTTATTAAAGCTTGACAAAATTGGTATTTTATTGCATTAGATAATCAAATTGCAGCAAATTCAATTATTTTAAAACTCAATATAGAATTTACACTTCTACTGATATAGTGAATTAGATCATCTGAACTAACCTACTGACAGATAATGCATACATCAAAACAAACACAATTTGTAATGCTTTTCAAAGCTTGCTACAAAGTAAGGCATGATGAGAAAACCAGTCTTCCTCCTCTACCCCCCATTTGGTTAATAGTTATTTAACCAAACAAACTTACATCCTAAGTGGAGAAAATTGCAAGAGAATATGATCAGCCCAAAAGAAAATACCCAAGCATACTTACATCAGCAATTCTACTATAAAACAGACCAGACTGATGACTTTTAGGTAAAGACCACAGATCATAAAATTCACTCAAATAGAGCTTCCAACCACCTTTTTAGTGTCTTATTCTTAAATACTAGTAGATGGTCAAGGATCATCAGACATATGAATAAAGCAATTAGAAGAATTTGAATAAAGTAAGTTAAAAGAACATAATAATAATAATAATTTATTGGAAAAATATATAAAAAGAAGAAAATATAAAAGTAATTGTTGTTATGATCAGACAGGTAATAGAAGTTATGGTATTCATGAATCAAGAAATACTCCATAAAAAATTAAGAATTAAAGTAGTAATTAAACACTCGATAGAAGGGTTGGGATATAAGTCTAAGGAAATCTCCAAGGAAATACAGCCAAAAAAAAAAAAAGAGGATAAAGATATTTAAAATAGGAGGGAACACATAAGAAATTAGAAGGAGAACTTAGAAAGAGAAAATTACAGAATAAAGAAAATAATTAAAGAAATATTTCAAAAATTCTCTCAGAATAGAACAACATAAATTTTCTGATACAAGGGACCCATCAAAGTGTCTGAACAATGGAAAGAAAGACATCTATGATAAGGCATATGCAATTTCAACATATAAGAGACAAAGTGAAAATTCGACAAGTTTTGAGGAAGGAAATCAAAAGCAGAATAAAAAACAAAAGTTTCATAGGAAAGATCAGGGATAAAATTACAGAGTACTTCTAAACATTATTGTACAGAAACTATAAGATAATAGAAAAATGTCTTCAAATTCTGAGGTAAAATGATTTCCAGCCCAAAATTCTATACTCAAACTCTCAGGAAGTGAGAAGATAAAATGAGCATATTTTCAGATAGACAGGATTTCAAAATAATGAAATGCATCTTCCCATGCATCTTCCTTAAGAAAGCTGCAGGAGTGTGTGCTCCATCTACTCAGGAAAATAACACAGAAAAGGATTCATGGGTTCACTTCTGGGTCACAAAACCACACCACCCGTGTGTCAGTTGGACTCTGGAAACAGGATCTTAGATGAGAACACAGTGATAGGAAGTCTCAGGGTTGAAGGGTCTTTGTAAGGTGATGGCCATACAGCAGGCCTGAAAAGTAACCAGTCACAACTGGACCAACTCAAAAGCCTCAGGAACAGATTTTTTTAAGAAGATAAAATTTTAAAATACCTAAAGTTTTTGAACTTATTGAGTGCAAATTAACATTATTGGAAGAGAGTTGGAGGTTAAACTAGTGAAAAACATAAAAAAATGAAGTAAAAAAAGATACTATACAAATATTAACTCAAGGAAAAATAAAAGTTCTAATGAAAGAAATATTACTAAAATATACCACCTGGCTCAGTTTTGAATAGCATTTAAATAGTCATAATATGTAAACAATAAGCCCTAATTTTACTTACATAAATTTTAAGCCATAAAAATATTGACAGGATAAGGCAATAGGAAGTGGTCGTAAGCATGGTGAAGGTAGAAGTTTTGGGGTTGTAAAAGAGCCAAATCCTTATCCTTCAAGTGAAAAGGCAATAGATAATGCACAAAATAGATAAATAACATAAAACATGTATTTCAACACATGAAAATAAAAAGCAAACTTTCAGCTAAAAGAACAGCAAGTGTCAATAGTATGCTGTATTTAATAACATTTGTTGTAAGACCCTTCACAGCAACTAATTCAAGAGTGGGTGCATAATAAAAACTCACATCACATTCAGGAAAACTGGTGACCTCTGAGCAGGTTATCGTGGGAGGGAATAGGTGAAAATATAAGGTAAAAAATGTTTCTTGTGCCAGCCCTGATGGCCTAGTGGTTAAAGTCTGGCGCTTTCCCTGCTTCGGTGGCCTGGGTTCACTTCTGGGTCACGGAACCACACCACCCATCTGTCAGTTGCTATACTGTGATGGCAACTCACACAGAAGAACTACAAGGACTTACAACTAGGATACACAACCATGCACTGCAGCTTTGGGGAGGGGAAAAAAAAAGAGGAAGATTGTCAACAGATGTTAGCTCAGAGTTAATCTTTCCCTGCAAAAAAAAAAAAAAGGTAAAAAATGTTTCTGAATATTGCCTTTAAAAACTGGAATAGATTTCTCAAGGACACAACTTTGCTTTACCATGAATAATTCAAGTGACAAACAATAATATAATCATAATGAAGGCTTGATAGGTTGTCAAGATGTTAAGAAAATAATATTTACGTGATAATTATCAAAATAACTATTAATAAGTAGGTTAAGTAGAGCTGTATTTCTCCTTCTATTAAGAATAATCTTTCTACGTTGAAGTCTAATTTTACATAAATTAATATATTTTAATAAATTTTTTTAATTAAATTTACCAGCATACAGGAATTGTACCCTTACTTGATATTGCCAGTTAACAGTTTGGGCCATGGCAGCAGACCTTGTTTTTTCACAATTGCACTATTAAAATGTAAGAATATTTTAGACAGTTTTTTTCCAAAAAAGAATGATAAGGAGAAAACATGGCAGTAGTCTCAATTTCATGTGCTCAATATTAAAAAACATTTACACAACTCATTGAAAAGAAAGATAATAATAATGCATTAAACAAAAGACTTACTCTTTCCATATTTTATCCAGTTGTTACAAACTATTAGGGATATTTATGGGTTTTTATCTCAAGATTATGGCACTTTGTTTTGAGAGTCTCATGTCAATATAAGTTTGCTTTCTAACTATTTTACTTTCTAAAATATTTTCAGAAAAAATACTGCACAGAATAGATATCTTATGAGTTAGATTTTGTCTTTCCTTCATATGTGTAATTTCTCAAAAAACTTTATGTAGACGGCACGAGACCAAATGTGTCTCTCTTAAAAAGTGGATATTTATCTTAAAATAACTTTAAAAAATGTATGAACTTCTGGTTTCTGGCTAGGCATTTAAGGAGTTTGAGAGTTACCACTCCATCCTAACAACAAGTAAAACGCTGAACAAATTGAAATATTAACAACTTTTCTGAGATCCGTGAGAGAAGTGAAGTCACAGGGCAAACTGCTGCCCCGCAAATTGGAGAGTCACACAGATAGACACAGACAATCACAATTTACTGGATTAGAAACCCACGAGTAAAACCTCCTTGGGAACCAATGCCCACCTAGGAAAACCCAAACTGTAATTGATGAATTACCGCCGACTCAGTGTGGACAAATTTTAGAATTAAAAACTCCGGGAGGACCCAGTCATCAGGGGGCCCCACACTTATGTGTTTTACCTCCTGGGGTTCTACCAGGTCCTCACAGTGAACATTGGAGAAAAATCCACCCATGCTTCTGGCAGGTGAGTTGGGGGAAGAATCATTATGAAAGAGTTCAGAGTATTCTGTTTTTCTTAACAAGGCCTGCCCTCAGGAGAAACCATTTAACAGAGCTTAACTCATTGGCATTTTCTCAGAGCCTAACTGATCTAGAATGAAGGGAAATGACCAATTCAGCCCCATTTAGCCTTCTATGTGGGAGAATTCCAGTATCTTCCAACTCCAGTCCCCTCCAGCCATCCTGTCCCACCTAAGGTTGAGGGAAACAAACTTAAGAAGTGCTTGTGAATTCATAGTCCAGAAGCAACGGCTCATCAAAAGATTGATTTTCTTCATAGGACTATAGACAGCTTCCTCTTCCCCTACATCTTACCACTCCATTACTAACAGCTTATTTATATTAGATTCTTTTATCCAGCACAGCATATCTGGCTATCAAAAAAAATTATAAAAGTGAACAAAATGGGTGATGGTGGTCAAAAGGTACAAACTTCCAGTTATAAGATGAGTAAGTCCTGGGGATGCCGTGTAAGGCATGGTGACTATAGTTAACAATGCTGCCTTGTATATCTGAAAGTTGCAAAGAGAGTAGATATTACGAGTTCTCATCACAAGGTAAAAAAATTTATAACTATGTGTGTTGATGGATAATCAATGTATTGTAGTAATCATTTTACAATATAAAAAATAAATTTTAAAAAAGAAAAAAATACAGGGCATAATAAAAGGCAAAACACACAATTTGAAGAGATAGAGCAAGCATCAGAACCAGACCCAGACATGGCAAGATGTTGGAATTATCAGACTCTGAATTTAAGACAACTGTGATAATACACTAAGGGCTCTACTGGATAAAGTATAGAGCACACAAGAACAGATGGGCAATGTAAACAGAGAGATGAGAACTTAGATGGAACTCACAACACAAAGAGAGATAAATGCCAAACAAAAAAATAAACCAAAAATCTCACATGACAACAATAACAAAAAAACTACACCTAGGCATATCATTTTCAAACTATAGAAGATCAAAGAAAAAGAAATAATCCTAAAATAAGCCAGATGGAAAAAAACACCCTACCTATAGACAAGCAAAGAATTATATTCAACTTTTCAGAAATGATGCAAGCAAGGAAACAGAGGAGTGAAATATTTAAAGTCATGAGAAAAAAAACCCTACCAACTTAGAATTCTGTATCCTGTGAAATTATCCTTCAAAAGTGAAAGAGAAATAAAGATGTCCTTAGACAAACAAAAATTAAAGGAATTGTTGACAGTAGACCTGCCTTTCAAGGAATGTTAAAACAAGTTTTTTTGAGAGAAGGAAATTATATAAGCAGATACTTGAATCTACATAAAGGAAGAACATTGGAGTATGATTAAATGATGGTAAAATAGAAACATTTTACTTATTCTTAATTTAAAGGATAGTTACAATAATGGCAACGGTATATTCAATTATGTATGCTTATGCATAAGTGAAATGAAAGACAAAATGATAAAAGGGATGGGAGGGAGGAATTAGGATTATTTTGTTATTTTAAAATACTCTACCCATTAAGTGATATGTTCCTGGAAAATGGGCTTGGATTAGGTGTAAATATATATTGCAAACTCTAAAGCAACCATGAATGAAAAAAAGTAAAGAAAAAACATAATTGACATGCTAAGAAAGGAGAGAAAGTAAAATCACATAAAATGTACAATTAAAACCAAAGAGGGCAGAAAACCAGTGAAAGACAAAAAGAAGAACAAAGAACAAGGGTACCAAACAGAGAATAGTAACAAATATGGTAAATATTAATCCAACTATATCAATAATCACTTTGAACATCAGTGGTCTAAATGCAACAATTAAAAGAGATTATCAGAGTGGATCAAGAACAATACCCATATATACATTGTCTACAAGAAACCCACTTTAAATATAAAGACATATATAGACTAAAAGTAAATAGATGGAGAAATATATACTATTCTAACACTAATCAAAAGAAAGCAGAAGTAGCTATGTTGATTTCAGACAGAGCAGACCTCAGAGCAAGGAAAGTTATCAAGAGTAAAGAAGAGCATTACATAATGATACAGGGGTCGATTATCCCAAAAGACATAATAATCCTTAATGTACATGCACCTAACAACAGAGCATCAAATTATGTGAGGCAAAAACTGATGGAAATGCAAGGAGAAGTAGATGAATCCACTCTAATAACTGGAGATTTACAATCCCTTCTATTAGAAATGGACAGATTCAAGAGGCAGAAAACTCAGTAAGGACATCGTTAAACTCAATACCACCATCAATCAACTGGCTATAATTGGCATCTATAGACCACTTCATCCAACAACAACAGAATACACATTATTTTCAGGCTCACACAGAACATTCACCAAGAGAGCACATTGTAGGCCACACTTTTTAACAAATTTAAAAAGATAGAAGTTCTCAGATCACAGTGGAATTAAACTAGAAGTCAATAACAGAAAGATAGCTAGAAAATCGCAAAATACGTAGAGATTAAATAACATACTTCTAAATAAGAGATGGTCAAAGAAATTAGAGAAACTAAAAAATATTTCAAATTAAATGAAAAGAAAACAACATAAAATTTGAAGGATACAGTGAAAGTAGTGCTTAAAGGAAAATGCATATATTAGAAAAGAAGAAAGATTAAAATCAATTATCAAAGCTTTCACCTTATGAAATTAGAAAAAAAAGACTAAATTAAATTCAAAATAAGCAGAAGAAATAAAAATTAGAGCACAAATAAATAAAATTGAAAACAAGAAATCAACAGAGAAAGTCAACAAAAGCAAAACCTAATTCTTTGAAAAGATCAATAAAATTGATAAGTGTCTAGCCAGGATAACTAAGAAAAGAGAGAAAACACAAATTAACATCAGAAATGAACAAGGGGGCATCACTACAGATCCCATGGACATTAAAGGGATAACGAAGGAATATGGTCAACAACACTATGCCTGTGAATCTGACAACCATTGGTGAAATGGACCAATTTCTTGAAAAGCACAAGCTGTCAAAACTCACACAAGAAGAAACAGATGATCTGAATAGGCATACATATATTAAAAAAATTGAATTAATAATTAATAACCCTCCAACACAGAAAATATCAGGCCCAGATGGGTTCACAGGTGAATTCTACCAAGCCTTTAAAGAAAATCATACCAATTTCCTACAATCTCTTTTGGAAGATAGAAACAGAGCAAATCCTTCCTAACTCATTCGGTGAGGGCAGCATTACCCTAATACCAAAACCAGACAAAGACATTACAAGAAAAGTACTCTACTCAAGAGCCCCCTAATGTCTGTCTATGGTACTGAAAGCTCTGGATCAAGCCACATTGATTGCCTCTGTTTTCAGTGGGCCCCTAAACTGGAGCCTCTTCCATGTCAGTGCTTAGACTTAGTCACATCAGAAACTAGTCCTTAGGGCAGTCCCTTAAAAGTTAGAATGTTGGACTTTTACATTCCACTTTCCTCCTGGGGAGAAATTGGGAACTAGGAGGTTTCTTTCTATCATACCACACCATGCTGGGGAGAAGGGCCTCTGGCAAGTGAATACCACCGATTTTTCTACTGGGCTAACATGTAGTTGGCTTTGCACTTGCCTGGGGTACAGGACTTCTTGACTGGTTTCTGGATTTCTTATAAAGGCCAATTTGTCCATGTATTCTTTTGTTTGTTTGTTTGTTTATTGCAGTAACACTGGTTTATAACATTGTATAAATTTCAGGTATACATCATTATACTTCTATTTCTGCATGGATTACATCATGTTCTCATGTTCACCACCCAAATACTAATTACAATCCACCACCACACACGTGTGCCTAATTATCCCCTTTACCCTCCTCCCTCCCGCCTTCCCCTCTGGTAACCACCAATCCAATCTCTGTCTCTGTGTGTTTGTTTGTTGTTGTTATTATCTACTACTTAATGAGTGAGATCATACGGTATTTGATCTTCTCCCTCTGACTTATTTCACTTTGCATAATACTCTCAATGTCCATCCATATTGTCACAAATGGCTGGATTTCATCATTTCTTACGGCTGAGTAGTATTCCATTGTGTATATATACCACATCTTCTTCATCCATTCGGTCCATCTATTCTTGTTAAGTCAGTGCCTCTGCGGGTGAAAGGATCTGGGGCTTCCGATTCCACCACCTTACTGATGTCACTGTTTGTATGCTTTTAAACCAGTTTAGTTTGTATTAAACTGATAACTGATTTGCCAGCACTCTTATTTCCAAGAGTTTCAAACTTGCATATATTATTCTAAAATTTAAATCAATATATTAAATAAAGTAAATTGCACAACTTTTCAGGATGGTCATTATGTAAGCATTTATCTTTTTTACATGCATTATTTCCTGCAATGAGAATCTATAAAATGATATTGTACCTGAGAAATTTGCAACTGATAACAACACTCAAGCTCAATCATTCTTACTTATTTTGGTTCCAGATCCCTTTGCACTTTGAAATGCTAAAATAAATAATATTTTTAAATTAAAAGTAATTATATTTTCCAAAACAAACAATATTGAGTGGCATTTTTTATATTTTTACAAAACTCTTTATTATCTGGCTTAATAAAGACATTGAATTTTTGTATCTGTTAATGTATTCAAACTGTTGCAACATGCTTTTTGTTGAAATATATAAAGAAAGTCCAGTCTCATACAGATATATAGATGGAAAAACAAGGAATAATTTAGGGGATTTTTTTGATAATTGCAGATATTCTTTGATATTACATCAAAACTCAAAAAGTGGTATTTCTTTCAAAATTAGTTTTAATGTATAATCTGAAATCATAAACTTTTTGAATATTGTCATATTAAAATTTGCAGGTCTGTCTTGTGCTTTGAATGGAGTTTTACCCATGAGTGATTCTGGCCGTGCAGTGAAAGAGTCTTGTGAACTCTCGAGCATTCCCAGAACATATTTTGAGAACCACTGCCCTAGCTTGTGCCTAAAAGATGCCCTCTCTCTACCTAAATGGGGATAACAAAGACCATGTATATGTCATTTTAATGTATGCTTTATTCACTAAACATCATATCAAGCAGTTTCTTTTATCATGAGATAATCCTCTATAACAGAATTATAGGTTGCATAATATAAGTTCTAGACATAAAAATTTATAGGGAGATTATTTAACCACTTCCCTATTATTGGAAATTTAGTTTCCATTGTTTAAATATCGTTTACGAGGCAAACTTGATTCACACTCCAGCTACTTCATGAATGGGGAAAATAAACATTATGAGAACAGGGAGCAGTAAAAGCAGTTAAGTGCTTTCATTTGTTACATTACTAATAAAATGCAGAATATTGTATTTGAATCTCTTAGTCACGAAACAAAATTAAAGAAAAATATCTACTTCAGTCCTATAGATTTCACTAGGTAAATATTTGCTAGGCATTACAAATTAAACCAGGGTCTCTGCACAAACTAATTTTTAGTTGTGACCTGAAGGTTGGAAGATGGTATCACAGGAGTGGACAATGACAAGGGCTAGCCACACTTCAGGTGTCTGACTTGTGGCTAAATGCAGAGGCTGGGTATATTCCTCCCCATTTAAGGTTGGGGAAACAGACACAAAAACACAATAAGGATTATGTGCACCAAAGAGGACTTAGAAGAAGACCTACTTTTCTCATTATTTATTCTACAAACTTACTTCTAATTTTTTAAAAGACAAATATAGCTGTTGCTATATTCAATTGATTTAAAATATTTCAGCATAAATGATACGATGTTACAGTTAAACACCCCACAGGGTCTGAGCTATCAACCAGAGGCTTTGCTATTAGCATGATGAATATTCGAAATGAGTTTATTAGTAAAATTAGTAGTAATCGAAGTCAAAATTGTATGTTCATTTGTTGAAATTAGAGGCCTTCAAGATATGTCAGTTGGATAAAATATTGTAGAAAAATGCTCTGTGCCTGCATTAATGGGGTATAAGAATCCAGCAAGCACTTTAGGAATCACCCAGCTCCTTGCACATGGCTCCAGTTGCACGAGGACCACTGCCAGACTAACCGACTCCTACCTCTGGAGTCTCGTCTCGGCCTCCCTGAGTGAGCCGCAGACCTAAGTGACAGGCTGCATGGACTCACGGCAAGCCTGCACTATAGGTTTATAAGCTGTTTCCTCAACCCGCTACTGGCTAACAAACACTTCATAACTGCCTGTGTATGAGGAAGACTTTCTCCCCTCCTCAAACTTTTCGGTGGCTGATTTTATCTGCTGAAAAGAACCTAAGAGTTGTGCATGACCAAACTGACTTTGGTCATTTCATAGCAATAGCTGTAGGAATTCTGTAAGTTTTAGTAAACACCAGTAGAATTAAAAACAATATACCCAACGGCCAAAACACCTAAGACTACATTACAGAAAGCATAATTTATACAGCGAAATCCAAAAATCTAGGAGCCACGCAGAAAAAACAAAAGCATAAAATTTAGACAAAGTAAGGAAGATATAATGTTAAATATAAACAATTGTGTATTTTGCATAAATGTTACTTAATCTGCATTGTATTTTGAAATTCGTTAAGAGGATAGATCTTAAATCTTCTTAACATGCACGATGGTAACTATGTAGAGGTGATGGATAAGTTATTTAGCTTAATTGTGGTGATCTTTTCACAATATATATATACATATATCAAAATATCAAGTTGTATATCTTAAATATATACAGTTTTTATATGTCAAAGTTCTACATAAAGTTCTTAAAAATGTTATTTCATCTGGAAATTTCAAGTACACCTTCACGATTAAGTTTTTTAGCATGAAAGAGTATCATAAAGTTTTATAAATAAAATAGGCATTGCGATACTAGAGAAAACTAAAAGTTTACACAGAAGCTAAAACCATATATGAGTAAAAGAAAAGCTACAAGCAATAAAAAAAAAAAGTAGAACTTCAGTAGAAATGAAATAAGGTGTAAACTCCAAATAACATTTTACACACAAAAATACAATCAATAGGTAAAATTTAATGTGGAATTCTCAGGCCAATATTACATTAGAGCAATATCTCAGAAAATGTAGAATCAGACAGTCGGTGCCACTACATGGGTTATGCTCATAAGCCAAGCCAATTTTCTCTTTTAAATCTTATAGGTGAGCTAGAGAATATTTTTTATTAACAGCTTTTGTGATCCTCATTCCTACAGCTAACTCAGTAATACCTTCAGAAACGGTGAGAAACTAGGACATGTAAAGAAAAACCATGAGGGAAGAAAGAAGAAAATCATATTCATCTAGCAATGAATGATTTTTCTTCCTACTGATATGATTGCATTTGTATCTTTTTTCCTGTAAAGTATTTAAATTAAACTGTATAAATTGTAATCTAATTTATACAAGAAGTCCAGTCTGAGAAATATTTTCATTCTATCTCTTTGGATGTCAAATTAGCTATTAAATACTAAAATATGAATGGGAACTTATGAGTAATGAGAATATATTACATCCAATAACATTTCCATTCACATATAGTCATTCCAAAGTATCCAAATGCCTAATATGTGTGAAGAACTGTATGGTCAGTTGGGTGCTGGAGAAAAGTAAAGGATTTCATTAACTATCCAGGCCAAAGAGAGATATAAATATATATGCTGTAGTGTATTTATTTATCGTGTAGAGCATTTACTCAAAATCAAAAAGTTTCACAAAACAGGTACAGACTGATGTGAGAATCTCTCTATGAAGTAACATTTTTTTTTTTTAAATGATATATCACAGGGAGAAAATACTTAATAGAAAATTCAAATAAACCTTAAAATATTTTACCACATTTAAATATATTTCAGAATCCTAATTTCCTTAAATTACAATCTTATATAAACTAACACTTATATTCTGAACTTCATTTTCTTGAAAAGATCATTGAATAATCACAGTAGGAGTGATACAAAGTACAACACAAACTATAAAATAGGAAAGAGCAGCACCGACCTGTTTTTTCTAAAGAAGTATCTTTTTGAGAGAGCATCCACTTTCCTAAGGGCTGCAAAGTGAATCACAGTGTCTGTGACAATGTTTTCACTCAAGACAGCGGTGACAATATGACAGCGTGTGAGCAAGTCGTCTGGTCTTCCCATTGAAGGTTTTACAAATTTTATCTATATCGAGAAAAGAAAATAAGTATAAAATGACACATGTTAACAATGTCATGATATTCTTTGGAATGAGGCATACCATCTTGTTCAATTTTAACAGACTGCTGTGGAGGCTATTACACAATAGCAGAGAATCAAGATTATATCCTGAGTAAAAATGGAAAATCTAAAATTACAGCTTGTTTTTCTGTTATCTTTCTCCTTTAAATATTTTCTTATTGATAAATAAGTAAAATATTTTAATATATCTACCTCTATAAATAAATTAAAATTTAGGTAGTTATAATCTATAGTATTTACACTCTTAATAGAATTATATCTAAAAGCTGCTGTGCCAAGTCATTGAGTAAATCCTTTTTGTAATACCATAACATTATTCATGCAATGTTTATGATGCGATTTAAGGAAACTCTTTAATTCATTAGAATGCTGGACAGAAGAACTGAATACAAATGACATGGTGGTCTGAGTTTCAATCCATCCTCTGTCACATTCTGGCTCTGTGATCTTGGGCAATAATTTTAACTTCTCTAAGACTTATTTTGGGATCAATGATAAAATACAGCATTTGAGGGCAAGTCAATGGTTTTGCACAAACAGCTAAAAGAAGAAAATTGTGAGTAGGCAGGATGACAAATATCTGTAAATTGGATTTTCTTATTGAGAATATTCGTTTGCCTCCAGGACATAGTGAATTTTCTGTTATGGAACTTTGTCAAACTATAATGTAAAGCCAACAAAGGTTTTGCATCATTTTTAACAAAATATAGTAATCTTTGATACATCAACTGAGATTTTATCCCCGAGAAGCACAAGGACAAAATGATGCTTTCAGTACAAAATTGATGGATTTTGTTTTTTAAAAAAGAGAAAAGCTCAAAACCATGGAAAAATCACTCCTTGTAGAACAAACAAGCGAGTCTTATTATGCCAAGAAGTTTGCAAAACCAATATAGCAGCTTGAATGACAAATTTTGTGCTTGGAGAGAAAGAACAATGAGTTATTGGCAAAATATCTATACCTGATGACATTTTTGGTGCTGTGTAATATGACGGAGAAGGAAAAGCAATTACTATCACTCTTCTTGGAGCGGTAATACAGCCTGCAAAAGGGCATTGCACCCAGTGCCAACAGAGAAACAGCCACATGTCGAGCAATTAAGGCTGAGCTCTCTATAGTATTTTAGGAATCTATGCGTGTCCATCTCCTAAATTCTAACTCTCGCTTATCAAAATTCTGAATGTCATATAGTCAGAAACTTATCTAGCAAATGTTTAAAGTAATTTTTAGTCCATAACTTTTAGGTTGCTTTGATCTGAATATTTAGAATTATCTGATACAGATACTAACATTTTTGCATTCCTGATGACATAAAATTGAGTGTTGGGATTGTCTGGCTTATAGTTCAAGTTATTGTTCAGTCAGACATGAATAACTTGGTGAAAGATAGCAAACAATATGCCTGTCACAAACATAAAACAATCATTATAACTGCATTTTAGTTTTATTGTTGAAATGTTGGAGAACACAAATGCTAAATGTTTCATAGATGCTGATCTATGATTAAGCTATGTGGAAAAACAACATTTAGAAAATATTTAGGTAACCTCCCCAGGTTTATATTTTCCTCATATTTTATAGTCCTGGTGAACTTCAAATGGAAGTAATTATTATCATTTATATATGGTGCTTTCCTGAAAGACAAGAGACCATGATAATGTCCTCCAAGATTGATAAAAAAAGTGGCATAAAAACCAATATTTTTAGTGCCATGGAAGAACTGAGAACTAACCTTACTAACTACTTGACTTCCTCTCTTTAGTATTTTTAACACTACCATTGCAAGCTAGTGATTATGGTGACATGGTCTAGGGAAAGGAAGTGAATAAATGGAAATAAATGTTCAGATTTGAAATATAATTAGGAGCTGATTATCAAACATGAGAAGACGAAAGAGAAGCATCAAAGAGGAGCGTCAGTTATTGGCTCAGATGGGAGGGTTCATGATGGTGGAACAGAACTCACAGAGAGAAGCAAGCCGTGGCTGCAGACTCATGACCACAGTTTCTATTGTATTAGAAATGGCTGAGGTTATTAAAGATGATGAAGTCAAAGGATTAAGATCCTAAATCTTAATCCCTTTGGTGGGTCATAGACATTTCTCAGAAAAATTTCAAAACTTGCAGAGTATGGAGACAAAGATAATGCAGCTAACGTCTTCAGTGAATTAGAAGAGGAACTGAGGGCCGGCGCCGTGGCTTAGCAGTTAAGTGCACGTGCTCCGCTGCTGGCGGCCCGGGTTCAGATCCCGGGCGCTCACCGACGCACCGCTTCTCCAGCCATGCTGAGGCCGTGTCCCACATACAGCAACTAGAAGGATGTGCAGCTATGACATGCAACTATCTACTGGGGTTTTGGGGGGGGGGGGAAATAAAAAAATAAATAAAATCTTTAAAAAAAAAAAAAGAAGAGGAACTGAGAAGCCAGTGGTATAGCCAGGTGCTCCAAATAAATGGGTTTTTAATAGAACTTGAATGATCTAAAAGCATCATTAGGGATGGCTGGATCCCATCTGCCATGCCTGATGTGTGGAATGTAGGACAATGAGCCCCTCTCCTTAAGACAGCTGTGCAGAAAGTAGTTTCATTTAATGCTAGGAAGGGGAGGAAGCATTTTCTGAAAAGGTTGAGAAGGTAGCTTTTTTTTTTTTTTTCAGTACAGTACAAAGTTCCGGAGGGAAGTGTGGAGATTTCTTGGAAGGATAAATGCAATGGGAGCTTGCATGAGAGGAAACAAAGCACAAAGTGATATAAAGAGCAGAGTATTGTAGAGAAGGGTTTCAGTGCAGTTTATATTAAGATCATGATGGAAGCAAACTGGGGAAGTGTGGAAGAGTGAATTGTGTTGCATTCAAGATTTTTTTTAAGGTCTTAGTCTCAACACTCCTTTTATCTTTTAGTTATCATGTACCTTTCCTGCATAAAACTAACCATAATGTGTGTGTGTGTGTGTGTGTGTGTGTGTGTGTGTGTGTGTGAAATGAAAGTCAGTCTTACCCTTTGGCCTGTAAACTACATGGTGAGGGCAGAGAACCCTGCTCATGATTGTCTTGCACAGGTCTTGGCACATAGTAAACTTGCACTGAGTGGATTCAGCTACAAGATTTAGATTTGTTTTCTTGTCTGAATCTAAAAGCAAATAGATTTTAATATGATAATCCACAGGATGTCTGTATGAGACTGTGTACAAAGAGGGGAATAAAAGATTAATCAGGGGCCAGCCCGGTGGGGTAGTGGTTGGGTTCATGCGCTCTGCTTCAGTGGCCTGGGGTTTTCAAGTTCGGATCCTGGGTGCGGACCTACGCACCGCTTATCAAGCCATGCTGTCTTATCAAGCCAAGCAGGGTCCCACATACAAAATAGAGGAAGATGGGTACAGATGTTAGGCCAGGGCAAATCTTCCTCAGCAAAAAGAGGAGGATTGGCAACAGATGTTACCTCAGGGCTGATCTTCCTCACACACACAAAAAAGATTAATCAGACACTAAAAATTTTATTCTACCTATTTTCTTCTTTATTTTATTTTTCTTCAAAACTTTTCTTTAATGGGTATGTATAATTTTTGTAATCCCATGAAGATGAGGATGTTTGTCTGTTTTGCTAATAGATCCCCATTATCTAGAGAGGTACCTGGTGTATAATAGACACTTCCTATATTTGTCATACGAATGATTGAACCCACTAACGTTACTAAAAAAAAAAAAAAAATCAGTGTCCTTACCATGTGTTCTTCATTGATTAAGAATATTATTTGGTGATAATGATACTTGATAACACTCCCAACAGATCTACTACTTTAGCCATACTAAAGGGAACCAGGACTCGTGGTGGTCTGGTATAACAGCAACTATTCGTGTTTGCCATATAAAATGTGTTTTTATAAGAGTAACATGAGGTATACTAGAAGCATCATGCTCAAAGAAGTTAAAGTCATATTCTGAGAAATGTGTGGAGGGATTTGTAATGAGGTCACAGCTGCTGAGTAATGTACACAATAATAGTATAAATTATTTGTGTACCTATTTTTAAATGCATTTTTAACATCAACCTCCACTACCTTCAGGGAATAATTTTATTTCCTATTTAATTTCAGGCGTTGCAACTGCCTTAAGGTTGTTATAAATTATGTACAGCCCTACATAGAAATAAAAGTTGCAGTTTCTATTCTTTACCAAGTACAAATTTTGTTTTAAATGAAACAGACTGTGGATTTATCGCTCAATCCACGATCTTGCTGTGGTTACATAATAATTATCAAAGGAGAATTTCAACGGACAGCTTTGAAAAATGCAGATTTTTTTAGTAGATTACCAAGAATTCTATTACTACAGTCATTATTTTTTAAAATTCACAGAATAATCAAATATATAAACTATAATTAAAGATCTACTTCTCTAACTGGAAATTAGGTTACTTTCCTTAGAGCCAAACCTTCAGTAGTGGTGAATTTGTCCTTTCTTTCACTCCCAACTGCAACCCTCAATTCTTCTTTATTTTATCACATTGTAACATGGCTTAGAAATCTGATGTCTTTTCTATTTTGTCCTATGTCGCAAGGGAACAAGGGAGTAAGCTGTGATTTTTCTTCCCTATGACATGTTTTTGATGAAATTGACAAAAAGGTCATACTGTTATATAGGAATTTGATATCTTTTTCTTTTCAATCTCTGCAATTGGTTAAATTTATTTGCTTCTTAAACAGGATCATCACATAACTGCATTATTATATGTAAGAAGAGTTTTTTATGCTCATTTCTAATCATTTCTTTTTCTCCAGAATTTCTAAGAAATTTTGTTATTGTGTCTATTGACACAACTTATTTTAGAATATAACAGATATTGAATGAAGGAGAAATCTTCCCTTTTGTGAAATAAGGCTTTTTCTACAACATCGACGAGCAGTGTATTGAACTCAGGCTTTCATTTTTGATCCTGAGCATGTGCAGCAGCTGACACCCATTGTGAAACACGCTCCTCTCCTGAACTTTCTGGTGCCATGTGCTCTACTTCTCCTCCTGCCTCTTTGGCCATGACTTTCCAGACTATTCACATCATTCTCTCTATTTAGTGCTGCCACTGTGCTCAGTTCTGAGCTCTCAAACTGACTCCCCTTTAGGCTCTAAACACCTTAGAATAACCACTTTGACCTCAAAACTACTACATCCCTGGAGCTCTTGCTCTGTTCCCCTTCCTTAAGTATCTAGCCTTTCTCTACTGTGTAAAGTGCTGAATATTGCAGAAATCTTTACGTAGTTCCAAATATTAAATTTAAGGGATTGCTTTATTCCTCTTTTGCTAATACTCTCTTCCCTCCTTAGTAAATGCTTTTTCTGTTCCTCCAATTTTTCCCAAAACATATATCTCAAATCCATCCTCTTCTGTCTCCTCCCCTTCCACCATCATATCTCATCTAGACTATTGAAATAGCTTCCTAACATGTTTCCCTGGCCTACTCATGATCCAAAGAGTTAATTCTCCACACAGCAACCATGGTAACATTTTTTAGATATAAACTAAGTAATTTCACTTCTGTTTAAAAACTTCAATGGCTTCTCATTGCTTCAAAATAAAACATAAATGCCTTGACCTGGCCTCAATACTCATTATGATGGTCTCTGACTTTCTTTCCCACCTCATTTCATAACATAGCCCTTATCTCCCTCTCCATCATGTTATACCTTCACTAACTCCCTCTCTATTCTCCATAAAAACCTCAAGCCCCTTCTTACCTCAAGGACTCTCATCTTACCACCTCAATACCTGGAGAAGTTGCTGTAACGTCATACAGATCTCAGCTCAAATGTCATGTTTCAGAGGGGCCTCTGATGATCATCTTCCACAAAATAATCTTTCTTATTAACTTCTTCATAGTAATTGCAATCAAAAATTATATTATTTTTTATGTATATGTGGTCAATTTTTCCTTTTTTGAATGTAAATTGAATTAGATCATGGATAGTATAGGTCTTCTTCAAATATATATTTCTAGCCAGGAGTATAGTACTAGAATATTGTAGGCACTATGTGTAAACTTGCTGAATGAATGAATTTATGAACAAATGGATGAATGAATGAACGTATAAGTCATGTTTTGCCACATCAATGGATGAAGTGACCTCTGTTTCATCTTATCTATATGGAGAAGACATATATTAGTGCAAGGAAAAAAAACCTGTGAACAGAACTACTTAATCCTCATGTATTGATCTTTGTTTTGGGCTGAGGAAAATTCACCCTGACCTAATGTCTGTTGCCAATCTTCCTTTTTTTTTTGCTTGAGCTAACATCTGTGCCAATCTTCCTCTACTTTGTATGTGGGTCGCCACCACAGCATGTCTGATGAGTGGTGTAGGTCTGCGCCCGGGATCTGAACCCATGAACCTGTGCCTGGTGGCTAAAGTGGAGCATGTCAAAATTAACTGCTACACCATGGGGCCGGCCTCTGTATTGATCTTTTTATAAACCTCATAAATGACCTTCTTTCGAATCTGCTCGCAAATCTGTGGAAACCATTTTTCTCTAAATATTCATAGTATTAAGTTGCATAGAGCAATAATGACCCTAGCTTCAGAAATTCGTGGCTATATCTTTACAACATGGACACAAAACATCTCCCTGAGCACTGGTGGAGTCATTTTTTTGAGGTGACTGAAATCATATGAGAAAGGTGCCTTCTGACCCAAGTTCCTCACTAGACCTCAGTAAGTGTATGTTACTATAACATCTGATTCCAGGACCAAGAGGAATTCAAAATTGTTTGACATCTCCAAGCTCAATGTTATAGAAAAAGTGTGTGTTGCCAATGAAGGAACAGGGCAGCATTTGCCAACTCCCCCAGATGCTTCTCCTTTTAGCCAGATGAAGCCTCACAGCTAGTTTTATTTTATCCAGATGCTACCTTTTGAGGTCTTGGCAAAAAAAAGATAAACTAGGTCTATGATACATGTAAAAATAACATTTTCCTTCTCTGCCCTTAATGTCCCTATCAGGTTTGCAAAAATGAGCTACAAATCTCTCTTCAGAATTGCCTATTTTGTTTGACCTATTTACTTAAGTAATGGGTAAGTTATATGATTTAATGTTGTTTTCTGATTGGTTGTAATGATCAGCCACTGCACAGAACAAATTAAACATTTTACACTGAATTGCCGCACGTGCACACACTCACACACACATGGAAGTGACATCACTAAAAGATTTAGATTTAACATTTGAATGTTTTTCAGACTTTGTGCTTTTTTAAAATTGAAAAAAACAAACATTGCTCCCTCATTGTCATTTTATATTTTTTACCTCAAGTTATAAATCTTTAGTCACCAATTTATGTCTGAATCTTCCTACATTCGTTTCTTAAAATTTTCTTTTTTCTGTAAAAGTGGGCAAGTATGGCTATTCAAGTGAAATAAAATTGTGTTCAAAGCTGAGTTTCTCAATTTTCTTGATATACTTGGACTAAATATGCAGACTTTCTGAGTCTTAATTTCCCACCCCAAAACTGGGGCTGATAATCCCCATTACAAGATTGTTAAATGATTAAATGAGATAATAGATACAAAATATTTAGAAAAGTGCCTGATAGAGAGTAATAGCTAAACATACATTTCATATCTTATACCATTAAATAAAGGATATCTCAAAAATCTTTCTAAATAAAAATATATTGAGCTAAGTGAGGCAATGCTTCTATACATACCTCAAACTGAAAGGACTGTTTAAAAAGTTTTCCCCTATGAATAGCAAATACCATCTTCAAGTGCAAAAGGAGGTAATAAAAATTGAATTTTGATTAAATAAAATCCCAAAGTAATTGAAACATAAAGTAATGAACAAAGATAGGAGCCTGGGTCTGATCAGAAAGCTCAAACCATTGAAGGTAAGAAAAAGGGAAAACAAAACATGTCTTTCTTAATCATGAAATAGTTGGATTCTCCACACTTTTTTCTCCCTGTTTGCTTGCATTTCTGTATCTCACAATTTATATGGAAAACAAAATTGAGCATATAATTAGTGCCCAGGTAGGGGCTTCTAAAAATACACATATACTCCTAAAAATTGTGTCATTAATGCCAATAAAGTAAATGAGATTTTACATAAAATATACAAGTAGTTTTTCACAAACCTTTTTTGAGTCATATAGTCAAAACAGGTCATTTTCATTTCTTCTGCTAACATATTTGCATTTATTAGTTAGGTATTACAGTTCATTTTTGAAATCATTTTAAAATTCAAAAAATGAATAAACCTGATTTATGCTTACAGACCTACGATATTTCCAATTTTAGATGGTTTCACCCCTGCCCCACCAGTGTCTTCCACACAACAGATGCAACCCCCATCTGCTTCATAGTCAAGAAAAATTTGGATCTGTTTCAGCCTATCAGAGAGCCAAGAAGCTTCTGGAGCAGAGGAACATAGCTGCTTAAGACGAGAGCATCTTCATTATGCTAACTGATTCAGGACAGGATTGTAGCAGAAGTGCAAACTCTGGATTTATTAGCGAAGGAGGCCGAGGGGCAAATTTGTTAACATTTGGCTAAACCAATTCTTCTCATAATTTTCAATTTCCGTGGGCTCAGTTAGTTTACTTGCCATGAATTTCACTTTGGAATGTGTTTTTCTAAATCACAGGACAAGGTGTTCAAAATGTCTCAACTAACCAGAGCAGTTAATTTAACTTCAATAAAATAAATTTAAACTCTGGAAAAAAAATGATAAATGCAACATATAATAGTGCAATGTTTTCATCTGCATATGAAAAAAAAGGTGGTATAATGATTTTAAATTTTGTTCCATAAAACTTGAGGACTTGCCAAAAATATTAAAGTTAGGCTAAAAAAAGTAGATTAAGATTGGAGAGTTATTCTTCTAGTCTCCAGATTAAAGGTGCAGTTTCTGTAAAATATTTAGTGAAAAATAAATAAATTGATTTTGCAAAATATTCATGGACACTATTGTATTTTAAATCGAACTGTAGGAAATTGTCATTTTATAGGTCAAAAGTCAAATAGTAGTTTCATATGTTTCAAAATTAATAGCTTTATCATTATCAATTTACATAATTTTCATCACTTCTATTTTGCTTTAGTCATTATGCCAATGGTTCCCAAACTTTGCTGCACATTGGAATCACCTGGGAAGCTTTAACATCTGCTAGTGCCTGCTTCCCACCCCTAGACATTCTGATTTAATTGACATGCAGTATGACCTGGGCATCAAGATTTTAAACATCTTCCCAGACAATTCTAATGTTCAGCAATGTTTGGGAACCAGTTTGCTGCACCATTGGTTTTCAATCTTTAGCTTGATTAAGAATAATCTAGGACGCTAGTTAAATCTCAAGATCGGCAAACTGCATTCTATGAGATTCTGATTGAGAAAATCTAGGGTGGTCTTCTTGGATTGGACTCTAGAAAAGCAGATAGTCCAACTACCATTTTTGTTGGAATATCTAAAGCAGTGGTTTTCACAGTGGATGTACACTAGACTTCATCCAATGAAAGCAATGAATTAATAGAAATAATTCAGAACTCCTAGTGGTGAGGTCTGGGCCCCCAATTTTAAAATTTCCGTGTGTAGTTCTAATGTACTGCAGAGATGACAAATCACTGGTCTACAGTTTCAGTGAGGTATAGTGAAAAAAGGCACAACTATAATCAGAAACCATAGCCTGAGCCCTGCAATTCACTTAATAACCACATAACTTCGGACAAATCACTGAAACTTTCTTAACTGTTTGTCATATGGATTAAATGCCTGCAGAAACTTCATTGTTATAACTGTTATAAAAATTGAACGAAAAAAATTAAAGTTATTAAACATGGTATGAAGTAGTTATTATTTTTAAAAAAAGCAGCAGCAACCATAACTAAAAACATAGTCAAGCCATCTTCCTGTAGCCAAATTCCCAACCAGTCTGTTCTCACTGTGCTGTACTGTGCTCTAGAGTCAGACTGAAGCAATATTTACTAGTAACAATGAAAATTATTAATCTTCCACACACTCTTTTTACCTCTGTGTTCAGGACAACAGCCTCTTTTGGTTTTCTTACCTTTTTTTGTAATTTATTTTTTTATTGAGGTAACCTTGGTTTATATAAGGTTATAGAAAGTTCATGTGTACATCATTATATTTCTTTTTCTTTTTTTTAAAGTTATTATAATAGGATTTTTATTTTATTATTTATTTATTCATTTTTGGTTTATTGTGGTAACATTGGTCTATAACATTGTAAAAATTTCAGGTGTACATCATTATACTTCTATTTCTGCATGGATTGCATCATGTTCTCATGTTCACCACCCAAATACTTATTAAAACCCATCACCACACACATGTGCCTTATTATTCCTTTCACCCGACTCCCTCCACCCTTCCCCTCTGGTAACCAAGCACCAATCCAATCTCTGTCTCTATGTGTTTGTTTGTTGTTGTTATTCCTACTACTTAATGAGTGAGATCATACTGTATTTGACCTTCTCCCTTTGACTTATTTCACTTTGCATAATACTCTAAATGTCCATCCATGTTGTCACAAATGGCTGGATTTCATCATTTTTTATGGCTGAGTAGTATTCCATTGTGTATATATACCACATCTTCTTTATCCATTCGTCCCTTGATGGGCACTTAAGTTGCTTCCAAGTCTTGGCTATTGTGAATAATGCTGCAATGAACACAGGGGTGCATCTTTACGCATTGCTGTTTTTCCGTTCTTTGGATAAATACCCAACAGTGGAATAGCTGGATCGTATGGTAGGTCTATTCTTAATTTTTTGAGGAATCTCCATATTGTTTTCCATCGTGGCTGCACCAGTTTGCACTCCCACCAGCACTGTATGAGAGTTCCCTTCTCTCCACATCCTCTCCAACACTTGTTGTTTCCTGTCTTGTTAATTATAGCCATTCTGATGGGCATGTGGTGATATCTCATTGTAGTTTTGATTTGCATTTCTCTGATAGTGATTTTGAACTTTTTATGTGTCTGTTGGCCATCTGTCTATCTTCTTGGAGAAAGGTCTGTTCAGGTCTTTTGCCCATTTTTCAATTGGGTTGTTAGTTTTTTTGTTGTTGAGATGCATGAGTTTTTTATATATTTTGGAGATTAACCCCTTATCAGGTGTATGGTATTCTAATATCTTCTCCCAGTTGTTAGGTTGTCTTTTCATTTTGTTGATGGTTTCTTTTGCGGTGCAGAAGCTTTTTAGTTTGATGTAGTCCCATTTGTTTATTTTTTCTATTGTTTCTCTTGCCGGGTCAGACATGGTGCTTGAAAATATGTTGCTAAGACCGATGTCAAAGAGTGTACTGCCTATGTTTTCTTCTAGAAGTTTCATAGTTTCAGGTCTTACATTCAAGTCTTTAATCCATTTGGAGTTAATTTTTGTGTGTGGTGTAAGGTAAGGGTCTACTTTCATTTTTTTGCATGTGGCTGTCCAGTTTTCCAACACCATTTGTTAAAGAGACTTTCCTTTCTCCATTGTATGTTCTTGGCTTCTTTGTCGAAGATTAGCTGTCCATAGATGTGTGGGTTTATTTCTGGACTTTCACTTCTATTCTATTGATCTGTGTGTCTGTTTTTGTGCCAGTACCATTCTGTTTTTGTTACTATAGCTTTATAGTATATTTTGAAATCAGGGAGTGTGATACCTCCAGCTTTGTTCTTTTTTCTCAGGATTCCTTTAGCAATTCAAGGTCTTTTGTTGTTCCATATAAATTTTAGGATTCTTTGTTCTATTTCTGTGAAAAATGTTGTTAGAAGTTTGATAGAGATTGCATTGAATCTATAGATTGCTTTAGGAAGTATGGACATCTTAACTATGTTAATTCTTCCAATCCAAGAGCATGGAATATCTTTCCATTTCTTTGTGTCTTCTTCACTTTCTTTCAGCAGTGTTTTATAGTTTTCAGTGTACACAACTTTCACCTCTTTGGTTAAGTTTATTCCTAGGTATTTTATTCTTTTTGTTGCAACTGTAAATGGGACTGTATTCTTAATTTCTCTTTCTGCTACTTTGTTGTTAGTGTATAGAAATGCAACTGATTTTTGTATGCTGATATTGTATTCTGCAACTTTACCATATTCGTTTATTACTTCTAAAAGTTTTTTGGTGGATTCTTTGGGGTTTTCTATATATAAAATCATGTCATCTGCAAATAGTGAGAGTTTTACTTCTTCCTTTCCAATTTGGATCCCTTTTATTTCTTTCTCTTGCCTGATTTCTCTGGCTAGGACTTCCAATACTATGTTAAATAGGAGTGGTGAGAGTGGGCATCCTTGTCTGGTTCCTGTTCTTAGAGCGATAGATTTCAGTTTTTCACCATTGAGGATGATATTAGCTGTGGGTTTGTCATATATGGCCTTTATTATGTTGAGGTAGTTTCCTTCTATACCCTTTTATTCAGAGTTTTTATCATAAATGCATGCTGTATCTTGTCAAATGCTTTCTCTGCATCTATTGAGATGATCATGTGATTTTTATTCTTCATTTTATTAATGTGGTGTATCACATTGATTGATTTGCGGATGTTGAACCATCCCTGCATCCCTGGAATAAATCCCACTTGATCATGGTGTATAATCTTTTTAATGTTTTGTTGTATGTGATATGCTAGCATTTTGTTGAGGATTTTTGCATCGATGTTCATCAGTGATATTGGCCTGTAATTTTCTTTTTTTTGTGTTGTCCTTGTCTGGTTTTGGTATCGGGGTAATGTTGGCTTCGTAGAATGAGTTAGGGAGCTTCCCACCCTCCTCAATTTTTTGGAGGAGTTTGAGAAGGATAGGTATTAAGTCTTCTTTGAATATTTGGTAGAATTCACCAGGGAAGCCGTCTGGTCCTGGACTTTTATTTTTGGGGAGGTTTTTGATTGCTGTTTCAATCTCCTTACTGGTGATTGGTCTATTCAAATTCTCTATTTCTTCTTGATCCAGTTTTGGAAGGTTGTATGAGTCTAATATTTTATCCGTTTCTTCCAGATAGTCCAATTTGTTGGCATATAGATTTTCATAGTATTCTCTTATAATCTTTTGTATTTCTGAGGTGTCCATTATAATTTCTTCTCTTTCATTTCTGATTTTACTTATTTGAGCCTTCTCCCTTTTTTTCTTGGTGAGTCTAGCTAATGGTTTGTCAATTTTGTTGATCTTTTCAAAGAACCAGCTCTTGGTTTTATTAATTTTTTCTATTGTGTTTTTGGTCTCTATTTCACTTATTTCTGTTCTGATTTTTATTATTTCCCTTCTTCTACTGATTTGGGGCTTTGTTTGTTCTTCTTTTTCCAGTTCCTTTGGGTGCATTGTTAGATTGTTTATTTGAGATTTTTCTTGTTTGTTGAGATAGGCTGTATTGCTATAAACTTCACTCTTAGAACCACTTTTGCTGTATCACATAAATTCTGGCATGTCATATATTCGTTTTCATTTGTCTCCAGGTATTTTTTGATTTCTCCTTTGATTTCTTTGTTGACCCAATCGTTGTTCAGTAGCATTTTATTTACTCTCCACATATTTGTGGATTTTCTGATTTTCCTCCTGTAGTTGATTTCTCGTTTTATACCATTGTACTCAGAAAAGATGCTTGATATTATTTCAATCTTCTTAAATTTATGGAGACTTGTTTTGTGGCCTAGTATGTGATCAATCCTGGAGAATGTTCCATGTGCATTTGAAAAGAATGTGTATTCTTCGGTTTTTGGATGGAATGTTTTGTATATATCTACTAGCTCCACCTGTTCTAGTGTGTCATTTAAGGCCAATGTTTCCTTACTGATCTTCTGTTTCGATGATCTATCCATTGGTGTAAGTGGAGGGTTAAAGTCCCCTACTATTATTTTGTTACTGTCTATTTCTCCTTTTATGTCTGTTAATAATTGCTTTATATATTTAGGTGCTCCTACATTGGATGCATAGATATTTACAAGTGTTATATCCTCTTGCTGGATTGTTCCCTTGATCATTATGTAATGCTCGTCTTTGTCTCTTGTTACAGTTTTTGTTTTAGAGTCTGTTTTGTCTGATATGAGTATTGCTACCCCAGCTTTCTTTTCATTGCCAGTTGTCTTTAGTATCTTTTTCTATCCCTTCACTTTCAGTTTGTGAGTGTCTTTAGGTCTGAAGTGTGTCTCTTGTATGCAGCATATATATGGGTTTTGTTTTTTTATCCAATCAGCCACCCTATGCCTTTTAATTGGAGCATTTAGTCCATTGACGATTAAGGGAGCTATTAATAACTATGTACTTACTGCCATTATTTTAGCTTTTTTTTCTCAGTGTTTTAGCAGTCCTTCTCTATTCTTTTCTTCTTCTTTTGTTCTCTTCCCTTGTGGTTTGATGGGTTTCTTTAGTATTATGTTTGGGTTCCTTTCTCTTAGTTTTTTGTGTATTTATTATAGGTTTCTGGTTTGTGATTACCACAGGGTCCTTATACAGTAACCTACATATATAGGAATCTATATTAAGTTGATGGTCTCTTTAGTTTGACCTCTGTGTGAAAGCTCTACTCTTTAACTCTCCTCCTCCCACATTTTATGTTTTTGATATCATATCTAACCTCTTTTTTGTCCATTTGTATCCATTACCCTCTTATCATGGGAATAGATAATTTTTCCTATTTATGATATTCTCTTTTCCCCTTAAATAAGTCCCTTTAGCATTTCTTGTAGTACTGGTTTCTTGGTGACCAACTCCTTTAATTTTTGCTTGTCTGTGAAACTTTTTCTCTCTCCTTCTATTTTGTATGATAACCTTGACAGGGAGAGTATTTTTGGCTGTAGGTTTTTTCCTTTTAGCACTTTAAATATATCATGCCACTCTCTTCTAGCCTGTAAGGTTTCTGCTGAGAAGTCAACTGATAGCCTTATGGGGTTTACTTTGTATGTAGCTTGTCTTTCTCTTGGGGCTTTTAGGATTCTCTATGTTTAATTCTGAACATTTTAATTATGATGTGTCTTGGTGTGGGACTCTTTGAGTTTATCTTGTTTGGTGCTCTCTGTGCTTCCTGTACCTGGATGTCTGTTTCCTTCCTTAGGTTAGGGAAGTTTTCAGTTATTATTTCTTCAAATAGATTCTCTGTCCCTTTGTCTTACTCTTCTCCTTCTGGGACACCTATAACATGGATGTTAGTGTGCTTGATGTTGTCCCAGAGGTCCCTTAGACTGTCCTCACTCTTTTTAATTCTCTTTTCTTTTCCCTGTTCAGCTTGAGTGATTTCTTCTAGTCTTTCATCCAGCTCGCAGATCTGTTCTTCTGTATCCTCTACTTTGCTTTTGAGTCCCTGTAGTGAATTTTTCATTTCCAGTATTGTATTCTTCATTTCTGATTGGTTCTTTTTTATATCTTCCATTTCTTTGTTGATGTTCTCACTCAGTTCATCCATTCTTCTCCCAAGATCAGTGAGCATCCTTAACACTCTTTGTTTGAACTCTTCTCTGGTAGGTTGCTCATTTCTGTTTCACTTAGTTCCTTTCTGGGGTTTTGCCCTGTTCCCTTACTTGGAACGTATTCCTTTGCCTCTTCATTTTGCCTCTTTCCCTGTGCTTGTGTCTGTGTGTTAGGTAGGTCAGCCACGTCTCCTGCTCTTGGAGAAGTGACCTTATATACGTGATGGCTTATGAGGCCCTGCAGTGTGCTTCCCTCAGTTCTGAATTTTCCAGGAGTGACCCCTATATGAGCTCCATGTATCCTTCTGTTGTGACATGGTTGCTCTCCCTGTAGGTGCCCAGGGAGGCTGAGCTATGCCCCTGGCCAGCTGTTGCAGTGCTCAGGTGCTTGCAGTTGTTGTGGGCCCTTCTGCCTCTTTATTGGGTGTGGGGAGCCCCAGCACAGTTGGCTGAAAGTTCTAATAGCACATTTGTGTTGCAGTATTTCTTTTAAGTGAGTAGGCCCCCAACGTGGCAGGTTGTTAGGCTCAGGGGCTTACAATTGCTATAAGCCTCCAGCCTTTAGGTCTCTTGTCAGCTCTCTGAGGACTGCAGCTGGGTGGGGCTGGCCTCAGACACAGGAGCACCCAATTGTTTCAGGCTTTGGAAGGTGAGGCAAATCCCCTATGTGGGTCTTTCAGAAACACAAGTCTTCTGCAGCTGACATGCCCCACCAACCACAGGTCCACACACAGTCAACACAGTCCTGCCCCATGTGTGTGCCCCGACCTCCTGAAGTGGACCCAGTCTCTCCAACGCAGGAGCACCACACAGTCCACCAACGCCCCATTCTCCACCTTCTCCTTGTGCACGCCCTGCCCAACAGAGGTGGACCCACTTGCCACGCTGCAGAGAATCCAGGTAGTTCACTTAGCAGGCCCGCAAGTTGCCTGAGGGCTTGTTGTTGGGTGGGGCCAGTCTCTAGGGTGGGCTGCCTGCCCTGGCTGAGCTGGATTAAATCGGTGCTCTAGTGGGTGGGGCAGACCTGGGCTAGCAGTCCCCAGGGAGAACTCCAATGGCGTCTGCCGGCATCAGTCTCAGCACGCCCACACCAGACCCGCCACCAATGTCCCAGTCCCTGGAGAGGTCTCACCTCTCACCAGGATGAACTCAAACCCTATCAGGTGAGTCTCTTTTCACCAAAGAACTGTGCACCTTTCTTTCTGGTGATTTTAGGTTGCTTTCTGAAACGGGTGAGTTTGGACGTGGGCCCTTTGAGAGCCAGTTTTAATTTCTTTGTGAACCAGCTTTTCTGGGGATACTCCCCAATGTTTTAGTAGCAGGCAAAGTCAGATATTATGCCACTTGTCTCAATTGTGCTGGGTCCACAAAATGCCCACAGCGGGGGCGCTCCCGGCTCTCAGGGCCCCGCTCCTCCAGGGAGGGCTGCGGACCTGTGGGCGGCTCCTGGGCTGCCATGAGGCACTGTGGCTTGTGAAGGCAGTGTTTTTTCTCTCCAGAAGGGAGTTTCTGCCTCTTCCACCTCAATTAGGATTGTCCTTTGTTGCAGGAGTTCCTCTTATCCAGTTTTCAGTTCTGTCTCAGGGGTAATTTTTCCATGAGTAGTTGTAAATTGGCTGTGTCTCTGGGAAGAGGTGAGTTCAGAGTCTGTCTACGCCGCCATCTTGACTTCTCTCCTCCCATCGTTATATTTCAACTGTAAGGACTGCATCGCGTTCACCACCAGAAGTCTAGTTGCCATTCATCACTGTACACATGTGCCCTTTTACCCCTTTCTCCTTCCCCTCTCCCCTATCCCCTCTTCTTATCTTAATGGATGTTTCTTCTCATTAGGAAGTGTTCGGGGACTTAGTGTTGAGAACTCTCTTTATCTGCATGCGATCTCCATCAGTCATTTCATCCATTTCTGCAGCTTTATAATTATTTGTGCGCCAGCACCTCTGCACATTATTTCTAACACCAGGTATACAGTCAGCACTCAGTCAGTATCCAATGCAGAGCTGGCCCCCGCTTTCCTAATCCTTCCTTAAAACCATCCAGCTCACACCCAACTCCAATAATGCCTCTCCAATTCCCTTTGTTGAGATGCTCTCAAGGTTCCTGTGGAGTGTGCTCTCTTTTTCTGCAGCAAACTAAATCAAACTTTGATTGACTTCAGGTGCATTCCTAGAGGTCCCTTGCTAGAGGTCTTTGACAGCAGTTGTCAATAGCTGAGAGAATATTTGCTTGTTTAATTGTTATTCTCCACCTCCTACACTAAACTATAAGCTCCATGAAAGCAGGATTTTTGTTCTCTTCACTGCCATTCCCTCAGAGTCTGGTTCAAAGTTGATGCTCAATAAATATTTTTTGAGTGAATAAGAATGAATAGATACTATAATATTGCTACGATTTCTATTTTCTTCTGTCACACTTAGCAGTAGTATAGAAACAGGACTGACAACTTGCCCTCCTCTACAGGTACATCATAACCCACATTCAGAAATGCAAAAAATTTTGCCCACGAAATAGACAAAAATAACAACAAAAAACCGGGATGACTCTCTCTAGCTCTGTCCCCAAAATAAATACAATCTTGAGCCATTTCCTGTAAGTTATTGACTAACAGAAACAACTTCATTCTTAATTTTGACAATAGTGATACATGACAACGCTTGCAGGAATAATAATCATGCAGAAAAAAACTTCTGCCACCAGGAACAGACTAATTGTAACCTGGTTATCTAGTGGGGATTTCTATGTGTTTGCTCTTTTAAATGTGTTTGTTTTCTTTTAAATACTTGTATTTTTTTATTTGTTCAGCCTGCATATCCAAAACATGGATCCTCTTGAAAAAGTTGTTTGAAATAAACCAGTTGTCTTTCCAAAATTCTTTTGCTTTGGAGTCTTTGCTCAGAGCTAGAAATACCATAAAATAAAAATCAATGAAATTGATTTAAAAATTTCTCATAAGTTAGTCTGATTCCACGTTCCTGTTCTTCCTCAATTTTAAAGAACATTTTAAAATACCACAGAAAATATAAATTATCCTACAACCATACGGAATCTCATTGGAAACTCTTATCTTGTTGCATAGCAGGTAACAGATATATATTTTTTCCAATAAATCATATCTATCATATATAATAAATATGATTGGAAAATGAAAAATGCAATTGGGTAAAATGAAAGTTCTGCCCTTATAGCAGCTGCCATATATAACCCAAAATAGCTTGCTATAGGTAGATGTTGATGGTTTAACTAATTAAAAACAGTAGGACTATTTGAACACATAGGGCAGTAAGAGCTCTGCCATTCCCAGGTTTGGCTGTTAATGATAATATGATCATTTACAATAGCAGGTGTTTAAAATGCCATCTATGCAAGTGGAAAAATATGTATTGGGCATAAAAGATTATTTTTAACCTGTTCAGGATTTTTTCTCAACTTAGGAAATTCAGTTCTATTTAAATGTGATCTAAAGATGGAATCTCTTCTAAGAAATTCAACTGATTATTAAAAAGTTATAATTTTTATTCTATAGACTTACAGATGAACATGATGACATATTTTGATAATATATAAGCACTTTATTTTTACAGTTCTGTACTTAATCTAGGTCTTCATGACAAGGAAAGATATCTTTCTTATACCTTGGTCCCAAATTGGAATATCATCAGTAAAATGGGGATGTAGAACTTGCCCTGTTTTCTTTATGGCATTGTATTAAGACTCAAGGAAATGGCTTGAAAGTGTATATTATTGGACAAAATTTGTTGTTGTTTATATCTTTATTACTTATTACTAATAATTTATATTTTTAATTAAAAGATGCAGGCTGCCACTAGGAATACTATTTTCACTTAACATGTGTGGTTGTCTGCAGTTGATGAAATAGTTCCCTTCTGAAAGTTACAATATCATTCCAGATTGTGCAAGTCAAAATGAATTGCCTTCTGTGTTTGAGTGACCTTGCTTAAGCCTTTTATGTGTGGCGAAATTCTTTTTACCATTACTTTATTAAGAAAAAAAAAATCCATAACTTGGAAATAAAGCAGGAGGATGATGGCATGTCCTCTCAATGTCCTTGTGTAACAGGCTCGCTCCAGAATTATTTAATTATCTAGGAGGATGTACCTGTGTTTTACTGTGCTATTTACTATTTTATTAGAGTCCCGAAACTGTGAAATTAAATGTGAACTTATAGATTTTTGTCAGGTAGAAAGCCCAAAGGTTTCAGGGTTTCACTTTTAAGGCTTTCAGCACATTTAACAGTTTTATTTCTATTATCAAATTCTTTTCAGGAGTGCCTTGAAGGCAAAAATCTCTGCTCCTTGAATTATCCTTTGAACCAGTTTTACCATCATCAATGGTTCCCTCATTGATGAATGAGATGAGTAAAATCGTTGAAACATGTTTATTTTATGTTTGTATGGTAGTCACATTTTTAACTTTAGAAAATTACACTGTAACAGTTTTGGAAGTTCTGCCAGAGACAATTACACGGAAGCACCTGAGAGGAACACCAGACTGCACACCTAGTCTTGGCTCTCAGAGTAATTCCCAAGAGGCATCAGAACTTTAGCTTGCTGACTCTCTACTTCTGTTATTTTTCCTAACTTTGTGTTTTTGACCTTGCTTCCAGTTCTAGACCAAGTTTGGTTCTGGTTCTCATTTGTTCAGGGCCAATAAATTATTCCCAGTTGGCGGCAAAAAATATTAGGAATCTGGTTTTATGATCTGATCACTTAGTGGTCTGTGTGGAGTGAATGATGGGGATTATTTTCTCTTTGGGAGAGAGCTGATAGGGAATCCTGTTTGAGTGTCTTTTTAAATTTGTTTATTCTATTTGGGAAAGCAAATTACTTGAGAAAATATCCCATGCCTCCAAGAAGGAAAAAACAGGTCTTTGAAACCTGGACCAGGGAGTTTTTATATTTCTGTATTTATTTTAACCCATTACGGAGGTTATAGAACTTAAGCTCCAAGTTCTGTGTGTCTCTATGTTTGAATTAAGAGCCTTTATCTCTCATTTTGTGAGTTGAAATATTTATAAGATGTTATTAAATTAGACTATCAAGACTCAAATTCAAGGAGTGTTGTATTAATTGCTTTATAGAGAATAAAGTTCTTTAATAAGTCTAATATTTCAAAAATTAATAGAAAATGAAGAAATTGACCTGGTAATATTTTAATATATTTGGCTTTTAAGAGACACAAAAATTATTTTTTCAGAAATTTCTGCTCACGAACTTGTTTATATGAGAATCCAAGTTCACAAGAGTCTCTTGATAACCCAGGACAATTTTCGTTTAAAAACACACATATTTTTTTTGTGATTCTTAGTGTGAAGTATGTGTACAGTTCTTTATAAGATTTGAGTTTATTAATACAACATAATGTTTAGGATTGTGAAATGTAAAATTATATCTTCAATTAAATTGAATCATTATTCTGCAAAACATTGTCATAATAGTCATTATGCTTTGTAGCATGTTAGCTTGAACACAATTTCAAAGATTGATCCTTAGTTAATTTAAAAACTTGGACTCATATTAAATTGAATTAATAAACAATCTTTTGATAGATAATTTCTGGGTAAGATAAAATACTAGTGCTTTGGTTACTAGGCATAATTTTAATACATATATTTATATTTACAATATATAGTTAGATATTTACATTATACAATTACACACATTTCTATATGTATTATTTATTTATATCTATATTTGATATATAATACATATTAATTTGCCTATAAATAAAATATATATTCTATATAAAATGGCATGTAAATATATATGATATATATATTTATATATAATTTATATAAGCACTGTTTTAAGATATTGCTTCTTATTTTTATATGCTATAGAATAGCTAAATTCTTGGGCCATATTCAGTCATGCCACTTTAAGAAGATACAAAAGTTATTTGTGGCTGTAAAAAGTTGTGCCATATATTTATGTTAATCTGCAAAATGATTATATAGGGTAGATATTTCTTGCTTATCTACCCATTTTCTTTGTGAAGTACAAGGCAGTTACTTTGGTTAAAGTTATCATTAATATGGGAAGTTGGAATATCGTAAGATCAATACTGACAGAGAAATGCAACTGTGTAGACAAGGTTATGGGATGAGTTCTTGCTTTTCAAGGAAAAAGAGAGTAATTTTGTCCTAAAGTAAAGCTTCCGTTTATTCTGGAATATAAAAGAGCATAGTGAAAGACAAAACTTGAGTGTGTATGGCAAGTTGTGAAGGGTTAAGGGAAATGAATTTTATTTGTCTTGGTTTCTAATACTTTAGTATGAAAATAAGCTATGGAACGTGTCCAAAGTTTGGCAATGTTTGCCCAGTTTTGCTGAGTTTGTTCATAAGAAAATCATTTTGTTAGAAAGGAGAGTATGAATCCTTTACTTTCAAATATTATATTACTGCAAAACCAGACTTTGGCTTTTCTTTATTAGAATGACAATTGATCTTGAAGAATTCAGTCTTCTATTATGCAGGAATATTAAAAGCTATTCTTTACCTTCAGTGAAATCTGCCCAGGTGACAGAGATTCTGTATCTGACCAGAATGCCTCTCTGTTCTTGGTATTGACTCTTCTCGTCCTTGATTATTTTTTAAAACAAACACAGGTTCCCCGCTTCTGAACTGGCTACATTTTCATAGAGCTGTGTGAACATCTTCTCTATTATGCTGCAATATGTTATGACCATACTGATTAGCTAGGCAGTCAAGTATTGATTCTCAGGTGCACATGATCCTGTCTCAACCAAGTGACCAAATCTCCTCTGACAGCTGTTGTTTGTTTACAACATTCTTGGTATTATTTTAAATACCAATACTTATCTATTTTCTGATGGATATATAAGAAATTCCTTTCTCTTTCTTCTTATGCTATTTAACGCTCAATGATCTTAGAGACACTTTCAGGGACTCTCTAAATCAACGTTATTTTCATAATAATACTAAGATGTTATTTATGTTTTTCACTTTCATTCTTTCTTGAGTGTACAGGGGAGTTTTCCAAAAGCTATACAACCTGTGATATTGCAACAGATTCAAAACAGAAGCAGATAGGATAATCCAGTTGTTTTCTATTACAGTAGCTATTACAGAAATTTGCAAAAAAAAGTGTAATGCCACTCTTTTTGCTAATTTTTTTTGATGGGGTAATAGTGTTTTCATAAAATATTATTTATGTTTTCACATACTGGCCTTATTATTATTTTAATATTTTTATTGTAAATATTGATAAATATTGTCTATATAAACAAAAGCTCTTTGGAATTTTCAAAAATATTTAAGATTGTAAAGTGGTGTTCACACCAAAAGGCTGGAGACCCACTGTGGTGTATCCTGTGCTGTGTAAACTGGTGGGAAAGTTTTCCGAATGATGCCCGATTCTACTGAATCAAAGAATATTTGAGTCATAAAAACAAATATTTTACTGAGCCTCTCTACATGGAAATACAGTTGTTTTTATAGGTTCAATAAGTTCATTAAGAGTCTGCCCTGCTTTTATCTTTTGTGACTAAACAAATCAATTTAGTAGCCAGTTGTATGTAGAGTGTCACTCAGAAATAAGCCAAATTTAATCAGATGTGACCAGCCCACCATCAAAGAACAAGGACTGCACATCTAACAAGACCCAGAAAAAATACTAAAAGGAGCAAGGGGTAAGGCAGGACACAGTACTGTCAAATGAACAAAGATAGAAATGAGAGCCAACATTACAAAAGAAAATATGAAAACAAAAGATTTCTCTAAAGTACTGAGAAAAAAATTAGCACCAGCCTAAAATCCTAAGCCCATAAATAAAGGAAAATGTAAAAGTTTAGAAAAATAGAATTGGGAAAATTCCACATTTGGAGAAATTCAGTAAATAAAATAAGAAGAAGAAGAATTCTGTAGGGCGTTCTTTAGTCATAAGGAAAATTATAGCAGATGGAAAAGCATGGAGATCCAGGAGGAAAGGAAGAGCACTGGGAAATTAAAATAGTTATATAAATCTGTATAAAACAATATCCTCGTGGGATTTAGAGTATATATTGTATTAAAACATACAACACAATTATACAAAAGGAGGAGGCTAGTAAAGATACAACATACTAGGTTCTTGCATTGTCTGGGACATGGTGAAAGCGATTATTAATATTAGGCTTTAATAAGTCAAGAATGTATGTTTTCATATCTGGACTGTACACTAAAATAATGATAAAATAATGTATAACAAGTGAATAAGGAGAAAATATTTAGAAAAAAATTTTTTAAAAAAAGAGCAAAAATGAAACATGGAACAGATGGAACAGATATAAATCCGAGACTAATCTTTTATATTTGAATAAATTATAGACAATAATAAGATAAAGATTATCAAGACTGGATTTTTAAAAATGCAGCTTACTGAAGAGACACATCTTAAACATAAGGATACAGAAAGTTTGAAATTAAGATGAGAAAATATATACCATGTGAACAGTAACAAAAGAAGCTGTCGTAGTTATATTCACATCAGACTCTAGATTTTTGAGATAAAGAAAATTATTTCAAAATAATAAAATATCTGATTCGCTATATATTTATAAATTCTAATTTTTTATGTATTTAATAACAGAGTAAGATATTGAAAAACTTAGAGATATAAAGAAGAAATAGATAAATCCACCAGCATATAGAAAATTTGAATAAAACTTTCTCAAAAACTGATTAAAAAATCAGCAAGAATATAGTTTAGACAAAACAAATTACAAACTGCACTTGACACATGTAGAACACTGCATTCAACTGCCAAATACACATTCTTTGAAAGGTGCATGGAATAGTTATGTTGTCATAAAATTAATTTCATGCCCAGAGAGTTTCACTGGTGAATATTTTAAAATATTTGCTTTTGCAGAGATTAGCAAAAGGAGAAAACACTTCCCAAATTTTTTCATGAGGCCAAGTTACATTTAATACCAAAACCTGTCAAGGTTATTATGAGGAAAGAGCATTCCAGGCTAATATGTCTCTCGAACATGATGTGAAAATCCATTTAAAAAGATAGCAACCTTGAGTCAATAATATATGCATATGATAACAAATACAATCATGATGTGTTTGTTACAGGAATGCAAAGTTTGCTTAACAGTCAAAAATATATTACCATAATTAACCACATTAAATTTAAAAATATGATATCAATATGTGCAGAAAAGTTATCAATTTTGTAATAGATGTGAACTTTATATGGTAATGGATATGTACAAAAATTATATACAAAATTGTATTTAATAGGAAAATATTGAAGGGCTTTTCTGCTGTGATTTAAAAAAAAGTCAAGGATGCCCTCTATCACCACTTTTATTCAACACTGCACTAGAGATTCTTGTGCAAAAGTGAGATATGAATTGTAAGATTAATATGGAATAAATGAAACCTATTACTTAGAGAGGACCTGACTATATGTAAAATCTTCATATCTGTGTATATATATGTCCATATGTGAACATACATACAGACAGTCCGACAGAAAGACTATTACAATTCATAAAGGAAACTAGTAAGGTGGTTAGATAAACATTCTAATATATAGAAATCAATTTTACTTATATGGAACATCAATAAACAGAAAATAAATTTTAAATTGTTACAATTATAATAGCATCAAGGTCATTAAATATCTAAATATAAACATATGGAAGAATTCTGCACATACATTATTGAGAAAAATGAAAGGTGAGCAAAGGTGTAAAAATAGCCGAAACAATTTTAAAGAACAAAGTTGGACAACTTATTCTAATGGATATCAAAATCAGAAATCTGAAGTAATTAAGACAGCAGGGCATTTGTGTAGGATAAAATGCAGACCAATGATATGGAATAAAGAGTCAAGAAACCATACATATATAAATATTTATAACAAAATGTAGCACTGCAGAGGTTTATGGAAATACTGGCCTTTTCAATAAGTGGTGGTAGGCTAATTATATTTCTCTTATGGGGGAGAAATATAATTTCTTGGCTCTTGGCTTACACGTAACATTATACAGTATTTGTTGCAATGAATTGTAGATATAATTGTGAAAGGCAAAATTCAAGATCCCAGGAGATGTAAGAGGATACCTTCATGACAACAGAGGAGACAAAATTTCTAAAACAGGACACAAATTGCTTAAACATTTAAGGGACTAATTGGTAAATTGAATTTTAAGATTAAACCCTTTCTCATCAAATTCCACTATTAAGAGAGTTAAAACACAAGGTACAGAGTGGGAGAAGATATTTGCAATACATTTATCCAACAAAGAACCTATATCCTGAAAATATAGATAATTTGTGCAAGTCATCATGAAAAGACAAATTAATTTAAAAAATGGGAAAAAAAAATACTACCGAAGAGACACTTCACAAAAGAAGATATGCAATAAACATACAAAAAGTTTTGAAACCTCCTTCAAAGTCATCAGAGAGATACAATTGAAAAAGTGAATTAAATATCACTCTACTCCTACCAGAAGACCGAAAAATAAAAAGACTTACAATTTTGAATCCACATACAGTGCAGGTAAGAGTAAATTGGTTCAACTAGTTTAGAAACTGTTTAGCAATATCAGCTAAAGCTGGATATACACACACTCTATAAGCGAAAAATTCTATTGCTCAATAGAAATGTTTACATGTGTTCACCAAACGATATGTGCAGAAATATTTCTGGCTACATGATTCATAATAGCCCCAAACTGCTAACAGTGCAAATAGTCAAAAACAGTTGAATGGATAAGTAAATTATGTTACATTCATGCAATGGAACACTGTGCAGCAACTGAGAATAAATAAATTTGCTACATGTATAGAAAAATCTCAGTATAGAAAAATACAGTATAGAAAAATCTCACAAACATAATTTTGATAACAAAAAGGCACACACAAAGTGTCCATGATATATTACTCATTGTAAAAAGTTAAAAAATAAAAAAACTAATGTGAGGTGTTACAATTCAAGATTGTGTTTATCCTCTGATAGAAAGATGCGGGTATTGACTGAAAGGTACAGGATGGATTTCTGGATTGCTAACAAATGACTTTTCCTTTATCTGGATAATTATTATTCATGTGTGTTCAATTTGTGAAAATTGATCAAGCTGTATAGTTATGGTTTGCATTTTTCTCTTGGTTTGTTATATTTCAACAAACATTATATAAGTAGAAAATATGTTACTAAAACGTGAATCAAATAGCCAGATATCTTCAAATACATAAGAATGCGTAAGAGATCACACCTACTAGCCCTTCTTGAAAAAAAATGTTAATATTGATTATCCAGGCATTTAAGAGGAGAATGAATGCAAAGGTCTCAGGAATGGAGACACCATATGAAAAACTCATTGTGAGCCTTGGGTTTACTTAAATATAGAATTGGTGCCAAGCAGAGTTAAGAATTAAAGTTAGCAAACCTAACTGAATATAGTAAATGTGTGTAGTATAAAAACTGTAACATAATTAATAAAGATTGGTGATAAAGAGCGTATTTGAAAAGAAGCTTTTCATTAGCATTATTTTTTTATTTTTTATTTTTTGGTGAGGAAGATTAGCCCTGAGCTAACATCTGTTGCCAATCCTCCTCTTCTTGCTAGGAAGATTCGCCCTGGGCTAACATCCGTGCCCATCTTCCTCTACCTTATATGTGGGATGCTGCCACAGCATGGCTTGATGAGAGGTGTGTAGGTCCATGCCTGGGGTCTGAACCTGTGAACCCCGGGCCACCAAAGCAGAGTGCATGAACTTAACCGCTACGCCACTGGGCCGGCCCCTCGTAAGCATTATTTTTAACCTCAGAGTGATATTTCAGAAAGTAATATCCCTTCTGTTACTAAATAATTTTTGGAACTCAACAGCTTCACTTTAGTATCTTTTTCTTCCTAAGTACAAGATGAAAACAAAAAAAAAGAACACAGAAAGTACATGAAGAAGTAAATGTAATATTTTAATTACGATAGCATCAATGACATATGCTAATTTTTGTAAAAGTGTTACTGTTCTATATTAAAGTCAATTTACGTCTGGTTATAGTCATAGAAAAATTCCTGGAATGGGCCGACCTAATGCAAATGAAGATAATCAGTGGACAGTTGAATTTTAGGTTCTTTTTATTAATTTTATATCTGTATAATTTTCTGCATTTTAAAAATTCTTTTCAATGCATGTAACATTAAAAAAATTACAGAATTATCTTTTATAAAAATACAATAAGGATAAACAAAAATACACCTAGAAACAAATATATAAAATCATTGAAAGTGATTAATTTCAAATGGTAACAACATAGATGCTTGATATTTTCTTTTTGACCAAGTTCAGTTGTTTGAAATCTTCCAAAATTTTAAAAAATAAAAACAAAGTGATTTGAGGAAATTTGCCATTTTGAATACCAAATAATTCTATCCAGAAAGTATGTATATCCTACAGTACATAGGTTTGACGGTTCTCATAAAAAATTTGATAAATGTTTGCATTGTTCTTGTTTAGATCCTACACCTTTTTGCCAAACTGATTCCTAAATATATTATTTATTGGTTTCATATATTCAACAAAAATAGGGAAAATTCTCTTCAAACTCATTGTGTAAAATTGATTTTTATTGCAGTTAACTGAGATGCACTCTGCATACATGAAACCAAGAATTTACTGGAAATATATGGGACAGCACAATTCTGAAAGGAAATTTTGGAAAATACAGTTCAAGATTGATAAAATACAAAAGAGTTACGGGCTGTAGGCATGAGGAATCAAAGAGGTCTCGTCAGTGCCTCCATTGGTATTTATCAGTTCAAATTACATTGGATATTTTGGACATTTTAATATTTCAAACTTCAAATTAAAGCATCTGAGTGATATCATGTGGTTACATGTCCACTCTTGGCCAGTGGAGACAGTAACACTGGATTGGCCTTTCTAAAAATAAAGATGGGTTGCTAGTTTCCACAGTTGGGAGATATTACCCAAAAAAGGAATGGGGAGGCAATTGAACAAAACCACAGTGGCTCTTTTTCTTCTTTTTCCCCCTAGATTCTAGAAATGAAAGTTTAGGTTATTGATTTGAGGTATTTCTTCTTTTATAATGTAGGCATTTATAACTATATTTTTCACTCTGAGTGTGCTTTATGTGCCCATCATATGTTCCATTACCTCCAAAATATAGAACCAAGTTGTCTTGTTCTCATTTTCCAAAGTCTTTCATAGTTTGACCACACACTCCCTCCATTTCTTGAAAACTCCCTCCTCTTCTGGCTCCTAGATTGTAACACTCAAGAGATTTACTTCTTTGGTTTACTCTTTGTATTTCTTTCTCCTACCCATAAAGACTGTTAATGGAGTCCTTATATTCTCTCTCTATATGCTTTTCCTTTATCTGTCCATTATTGCATTTGTTAGATTTCTCATGCTTATTTTTCACTAAAGTCAATTTGTTTCCCAAGCTCTAATCTAGCATTTCAAAGATCCTGCTGCACACTTTTACCTGGAAAACTCAATACACCTTCAAATAATTCTAAAGTAAAGAATTTCATACTCTGCTTACAAATATGGAGCCTTTTCTCCATTTGTCTGTCTTTCTCTCTTTCTCTCCCATTTTCCCCATCACACTAAGTAACCTAAGAAACATATCTTAGACATTTAAATACTTCTCTTTACCATTGAAATTTAGCTTCAACATAAATTATATCATTTCTATTTAAATCATGCTTCTTTAATACTTGTGGATGTTATCTGAATTTTTAATAAGATGATAAGAATAATTCATAATAAGAATGAATGTCCTTTGAAATCACTATTATTTTCACAGTAATGATGTAGAAAGTATTGATAACCAGAAAAATGAAAAGACATTTGCTGGCTGATTTCCTACATTGGTTCATTTGTAAAGGTTGGTAATTGTACTTAAAAGTTAAAATTAGCACTAAGAAATGTTTCATAATTGTCCTTTAATTAGATACTAGATTGCAGATGATTAAGTGTGTGCAATTTATACATAAAATGTCTCATAATTTCAATAAATGTTCATCTCTCAAAAATGAATTTAATATTTATCTTAATAATAATGGAATTAAAATATAAATCTCAAGTTAAAGTCACAGTTAACAAAACACTAAGAATTTTGCATAGAAAAATTCTAATACTCTTAAAGAATATGTTTTCTATTATAGGGAAAAAATTAAAATTTTATATGTATTATTTTTTGCAAAATATTACATATAACTATAAACTAAAAATTTTCAATGACTTTTTCTATGCTAGAAAATACATTCTAAGATATTAAATTTCAATCTGATTTAATATCTGCAACTGTATTCTTTCCAAACTTCCAAGAAAGAAAAGATTTCAAAAAATATAACTTTTCATGTCATTAACTAAAATATAGTGGCTTGTAGGCTACAATTAATATTTGCATGTATTAAAATTCAGATTTTAATTTCAAATGACTAATATGATTGCATCAATATATGCATATAAGATTATTAATTTTATTTTACTAAGGCAAAATAGGCAACACAAAAACTTAACTTTTTTTGCCCCAAAATATTTTATATTATTAAATAATAGTATCAGTTTTTAAGTATAAAATAATTTTTCACTGTAACAAGTTTTATTATGTAAAAATATAAATTTAAATGTCTATAACAAAATTCGTAATACAGCCATTTAGTATATATGTATTACTTTCAGATTCCTCAAAACACGAAACATCTGAAAAGTTCTTTTTCCTTATATCTGTTAGGAAAACTAGTGATAAAAATTTCTGTAGATAATCTTAAAATATCAAAGACAGAGAATAGTACCCCTCAAACAGAGATGCTTAATGGAATGCATCTTCATTCAATACATCGGAAAACATGGATGTGGATGCCAAGGAGGAAAGGCTATTTTTGTTTTGAAAATGTGTGATTTCTTTTTCTTTCTTAGAAGCTAAGATTTTATTGCCACTTGATTTGTAGTAAAAAACGTAGAAATCCATCTTATTATAGCACTGGAGTTATGCCCACCACTGCCTGATTCAAAGGGTAACCCCTATCTGAGAAGTTCTACCTTGGTCAGAGATTTACGATTTCCTTCATGCCGTCATCCCTACTAAGGTTGAAAAATTATCCAGATCTTGTCTTGAGAGTCCTGAACATGTTCTGGTGGATGGTACTCAGGAGAGTTTGATGCTATTTCCTTCTACTCCACTCTCAGTCTTCAAGATACAAAGTCCCTTTTCCCTCTCTTTCTCCACTGTTTCCAATCCAGGTCAACCCTCTGCCTCTTCGTCTCCTTTCTTCCAGCTTTAATCTCATCTATTCAGGCAAGCACACTTTCAAATCCTTCTTTCATCTACTTAGGCCAGAAAGGTTTAGTGTACACATTTCTATTTCAGGGTGAGCTGGAGGAGGAAAAATGTTGTCTGTGGGTTCGCAATGAAAGAATAATGAGGAAGTGAAATACTCGTAAAACTCACAGATTAATTCCTGAAAATAGAATGCTGCCATCTGATCTTGAGTACTTTCAGAGGTAGAACTCTAGCTACAGAATCCTATGATCCCAGAATTTAAAGTAGAAGAGTAACACAGATGCAGAAAAGAAATCTATAAAGATTTGGAAACTGTTAAGGTAGAACTGGGAGAAAGGACTTAAAATAGCAATCGTATAGTAGAGCACAGTGATAAATACTGGGCATTCAAAAAGAAAGACTTCAATACTGAAACACAAGGCACAGAAGTAAGTCAAAATTACTGCTAATAAATTCAGACAACCAATAAGAAAAGCCACCTAAGAACCAGAAAGACAGTACAGGCAGACGGCAAACAGAAGCCTGTTTGTGCAATCCAGGCTGCATGGAATAGACACACAACTAGTCAAGAAGATGCAAAAGGCTAGTATTTCCAGGCCAGTGGTTTGGAGTACAGGAAGACTGACCAGCTAAACATAAATTTACACAAGAGCCAATTCTCCTCAAATAAAGATTTAAAAGCTTTCTCATAGGACAAAAACTAATCAAAGACATAGCATAATATTCACATTCCAATAAGATGTATGGGTACATTTAATTTTAAGAAAGAACGAGAAGAAAATAAAATTATAAATAGTAAAGTCTATTTAATAAAATTTATAATTTAGAATAGTATATGTTAACCTCCTAATTATAGACATCTGTCACTGAGACTCTCCACAATGGAAAGTGAGAGAAAAAAATATATTTCAGATTATCGTGCAGCAGTTGACTAGTCATCCAATAAGCTGTCGGGATGCTCAAAACTCTACTAGCATCAAGTATTGGCCAAGTATCATCCTTAAGAACTTTAATTTCCTTTAATTTTTGGCAATTAATCATTAAGTTTGTGTTAATGTTAACATCTGCTCCGTTAGGACAAATAGCATTTGATGACCCCTCCATGATGACACACAGATAGTATCAGATAGATTGAAAAACTTGCATTTAATCCCTCATGTATTTTATATCCTGGAATCTCTCAATCAGTTGGAAAGTTCCTCAGCCAGCATAAAACAGAAGTAGCAAGATATTTGGATACATATCAATATTGATTGACACTATAAAATATTACTTCCTAACCAGAGTCATGTCTAGTTTTATTCTGCTCCATTAGCACAACTACTAGTAGAAATATCAATGATTTTCAAAATTCTTATACTGAAAATTTAAGAGACTTCTTATAACAAGTAGTTATAATTTTTTAACAAATTCAATTAATACTTTGCATTATTCGTGCTGTATGATGCAAAAACTCAAGTCTCAGTCATTTTTGTTGAGGCAGAGGACGTTTCCCAGGTCACATGTATCTCATGACCTATCTCCAGGGGAAGAATAAAATCACTCTATGATTTTTATAGTTAAACCTCTAACCTCACTAGGGAATCATCAGGACAAAGGGACAGATATAAAACAAAGATATCATCTTCCAATTATTGATATAAAATATCCACCATTCTTAGCATTTTTGAGGAAGCTCAATCTGGAATTGACCGCTATTCAGGTTTATCCAAAAGTTCTACAGAAATGACGACTAAGTGTTGTAATGTGTACCTGCATTTTACCAGGTAAGATAAATGAAAGTTCCCACTTGCACACAGTGATTCCTACCATCATGCAGAATAATTTTTCTATTGCTTGTAACTATTTTTAAAGAGGGGTATAATTACTGGAAAGCAGGAGAAAGCCATGATTATTTTCAATTAAATTAAGTTTGTTAATAGTGCTATTCAGGTCAACTATATCCTTATTGATTTTCTGTGTGCTTGATTATCAGTTACTGAGAGAAACATGTTGAAGTCACCAATTCTAATAGTGGACTTATCTATTTTTCTTTACAGTTCTATCAGTTTTTGCCTCATGTATTTTAATGGTATATTGTTAGGTGCGTAGACCTTAGGAATTATTGTCTTCTTGGAGCACTGACCCCTTTCTCATGTTATACCCCTATATCCCTGATAATTTTCCTTGCTTTGAAGTGGCTTTTTCTGAATTTATATAGCTGGTCTAGCTTTCAATTTGTGTTAGGATGGTACATCATCCCTGTATTTTTTTACTTTTTGGGAGGTGAGGAAGATTGGCCCTAAGCTAACATCTGTGCCAATCTTCCTCTATTTTGTATGTGGGCCACCACCACAGCATGGCTTGATGAGTGGGGTAGGTCCGCACCCAAGATCCAAACCTGCGAACCTGGGCCGCCGAAGCGGAGCGCACAAACCCAGGCACCATGTCATTGGGCCAGCCCCCATCATCTCTTTATTTTTGACCAATCTGAGTCTTTGTATTTAAAGTGGGTTTCTTGTAGACAGTATATAATTAGGTCTTTTTTTTTTATAGTACTCTGATGATCTCTGTCTTTTAATTGGTATAATTAGACTTTCCACATTTAAAGTAATTAGTGATATAGTTGGATTAATATCTATCAGGTTTGCAGCTGTTTCCAATTTGTTGTACTTGTTCTTTGTTTCTTTTTCCCCCTCTTTTTCTGGCTTCTCTGGTATTTATTTATTTATTTATTTATTTATTTATTTTTGTGTGTGTGTGTGTGTGTGAGGAAGATCAGCCCTGAGCTAACATCCGTGCCAATCCTACTCTTTTTGCTGAGGAAGACTGGCCCTGAGCTAACATCTATTGCCAATCCTCCTCCTTTTTTTCTCCCCAAAGCCCCAGTAGATAGTTGTATGTCATAGTTGCACATCCTTCTAGTTGTTGTATGTGGGACACAGCCTCAGCATGGCCAGACAAGCAGTGCATCGGTGCGTGCCCGGGATCCGAACCACGGGCCACCAGTAGCGGAGTGCGCGCACTTAACCGCTAAGCCACGTGGCCGGCCCTCCTCTGCTTTTAATTGAGCATATTACATGAGTCTTTTATCTCCTCTCTTAGCATATTGATTATACATCTTTTTAAAAATCTGTTAATGAGTGATCCAGAGTTTGAAATATGCATTTGTAAACTAATATAAGCCCACCTCAAAAAACAGTATATTATTTTGTGTGTGGTGCAGGTATACCTCATAACAGTATTCCCAGTTCCTATCTCCCATCTCTTATGGCTTTGCTGTCACTGATTTCACTTTATTCATAAGCTGTTATCACCCAGTACATTGATGCTATTATCTTAAGTTATCTTTTAGATGAAATAATAGAAGATTTTATTTTGCTTTCATTTGTCCCCTCTCCAGCACTCTTCCTTTTTTATCTAGATCCAATTTTTCTAACCAATATCATTTCCTTCTCCCTGAAGAACTGTTTTGAACATTTCTTGTAAGGCAAGTCTGCTGGTGATGAATTCCCTCAGTTTTTGTTTAGCCAAGATGGTCTTTATTCCTTCATTTTTGAAGGATAATTTTGCTGAAAACAGATTTCTAGGTTGGTGGTTTTTAATTTTCTTCTTCATTCAACACTTTACATGTTTCAATATATGTTCTTCTTGCTTGCATAATTTATGATGAGAAGTCTGATGTAAATTTTATCCTTGTTTTTCTAGACAAAAACTGTTTGTTTTTTTTTTTTTTTTTGGTGAGGAAGATCATCCCTGAGCTAACACCCGTTGCCAGTCTTAATCTTTTTGCTTGAGGAAGATTGTCCCTGAGCTAACATCTGTGTCCATCTTTCTCTATTTTGTATACGAGATGCCGCCACATCATGGCTTGATGAGCAGTGTGTAGGTCCATCAGAACCTGCGAACACCAGGCTGCAGAAGCAGAGGGTGCAAATTTCGCCACTATGCCACCAGGCCAGCCTTTACTCATAAAGTGTTTTTATTATCTAACTCTTTCCAAATTTTTCTCTTTGTCTTGAAAGACAAAGAAAAATTGAAGACAAATTGAAGAAAAACCAAGGTTTTCTTCAATTTGAATATGATAGGCCCAGGTATAGATTTTTGGGGTATTACATTGCTTGATGTTCTTTGAGATTTTGCATATGTTATTTGGTGTCTGTCATTAATTTTGGAAAGTTCTAGCCATTATTACTTCAAACATTACTTCTATTCTGTTTTCTCTTTCTTCTTTTCTGGTATGCCAATTACGCATGTTACCTTTTCATATTTCAAGGATGTTCTGTTCTTTTTATTTTTATTCTTTTTCCTTCTTGCGTTTCCATTTTGCAAGTTTCTATTAATATTCCTTCAAGCTTCCTGATTCTTTCCTCATCTATGTCCAGTCTACTGATGATCCCATCAGAGGTATCCTTTATTTCTGTTACAGTGTTTTGACTTCCAGCACTTTATTTTGATTCTTTCTTGGAATTTCCATCTCTCTGGTTACCTTACCCGTCTGTTCTGCATATTGTCTACTTTTCCATTAGAGTCCTTAACATACTACTCATAGTATTTTAAACTCCAACATCTGTGTCATGTCTGAGGCAGGTTCTGGTAATTGCTTTGTTTCTCTTGCCTTTTAACATGCATGAAATTTTTGTTTAAAGCTAATCAAATTGTATCAGAGGTAGCTGAGGTAAAGGAGGCCATTAGTGTGCGGTTTTATGTCAATCTGGCTAGAACTTGGGCTACATTTAATGTTTGCTATATCTGTAGATGCCAGGGGCTTCAAAATCCTGTTGTTCCTTCCTTCAGCCGTTAGCTCTAATCCATTGTTATTACACTGGAACCCTATTGGTATGGTGCTAGGTGTGGCAGAAGGAATCATTTATAATATTGCAATGAAATCTCAGTCTTTTAGTGGGCCTGTGTCCCTGGGCTGTGCCTTTTACAAATGATTCTTAGTGCTTTTCCCCCTTAGGTGACACAAGAAGCCTAGAGAGTGCTAGAGTCAAGGCAATATCTTCTCCTTAGTGAGACATGTCCTGACAAAGTCGTACCCACTGGAGAGGAGGCTTTTGTAAGGGAGAAGATTCTAGGTGTATTTCTCTGTGGTTGCTTTTCTTTTCCCCCTGCCAAAGCCAGGAGAGGATCTTTCTTGGCTCTTTGCCTTGGGAATCTGGTAAATTTCCTGGAGGTAAAATACAGGAAAGTGTGCCTCAGGCATTTCTCACACTAACAGTACCTCACTCAGCTTCCAGAAATTTGTCAAAATTACAATGTAAGCAATTTATCACATTAGTAGCTTTTGTTCCAGGTAAGCAAATCCCAGCCGTGACTTGTTGCATTACCTGTCCTCTCATATTTCAGGATAACAGATTGCCCTGAAACCTCAACTCTGTGTTGGGTTCAAGAATAGTTGCTGATTTTTAGTTTTTTTTTACCTTCTTTATTGTAAGAAATGAAGTGATGACTTTCAAGCTCTTTACATGTTGGAGCTCATAATTATTTCCAGATGGGTATGATTAAAACCCTAAGAAAATCAAATGTTATAACTTATAAGAACATTTATAAGGTATCAGATTGCAAAAGAAATATAAACATAATAGTTTATTAGTTAACATATTTTTGGCTTCAATAATAGAAAAATCTTTGACTCAAACTATCATAAAGATACGGAGACATTATTTTATATGACAAGAAATTCATAGGTAAACAGGCTTCCAATTTAGTATATCCCATGTTCTGGCTCTACTTTCCTATGATTCTCTTGATCTACCCTCCTCTAGATTAAATGCTTCATCCTTGGGCTGATAACAAGATGGTGGCAGAAGTTCCCAAGAATAATACCATGTAAGCAACAATCTTAAGAAGAAGCATGAAATTGTCTCTTCTGGTTATATGGTTTTATGACCGATGATACTAACCCCTGAAGTCCAACAAAAGGTATTGTTCAGGTATCATTGGCCAGAATTTGGCTATATGCCCATTCCCAATTCAGTCATTAACAAAAGCAATCGAGTATCCTGACTAAATTTGTATAATCTGGATCTAACTGTTGGAGTTGGAATCAGAGTTACAAAGTAACATGGGAGGAGTTTGAATACCTGACCACAGAGGCTTTAGTTAGAAGAACGGGAAATGAAAGAAGGGTATATAGACACAGTGCTCACTACAAATAGTTTTCTTTCATATAATTAATAACAATTGGGAAGACATAATGGAAGAATTATCATATTTACAATCCCCCAATAGTTATAAATTAATGGGAATAAATTTAAGAAATATATAGGACTGAGCTATACAAAAATAACTTTCAAAATCCTACTAAGAAAATCATAAAATACTAAATAAAAGGATAACCCTAGATGTACCTCAATGAGAATACATAATACCGCATATATTCTGTATTATAATCGTGTGCTGCATAATGATATTTTGGTTGACAACAGACCACATATACTATGGTTGTCCCATATATCCTAGGTGGGCAGTAGGCTATACCATCTAGGTTTGTGTAAGTATATTCTATGATGTTCACACAATGATGAAATCACCTCACAATGCATTTCTCAGAACATATCCCTGTCATTATGTGATGCATGACTGTATACAAAATTTTATATATGTATAGTCTATAATACTGAATATATAATACTCTAAATGTGTCAGTTCTTCCCAAGTAATTTAAAATTTTAATAAATTTCCAATCAAAATCTTAAAAGGTCATTATTGAAATGTAAAAGAACCCGACATGATTATAAAGTTAATATGAAAGAATAACCAGAGAATAATAAGCAACCACATACAAAAAATTAGTACGTTCTGTTCATCAAAAGATATTGTAAGAAAAGTGAAAAGAGAAGACAAGTACGGGGAATAGATTCTTGACACATATACAATAAACAAAGGGTTAATATATAGAATATATAGATAACTCCTAGAAATCAATAATGAAAATAAAAATGACCTCAAAACTTACTTTTAAAATGTTTAATCTTATTTTTTAAAAAGGGAATGCATTAAAAAGAGACTAGTTACCAAAGCTTAGTGAATTAATCACAATTATTTAAAAATCTGTCTATGCTCAAAACAGATGAATTAAATGAAAGAATAAAACATGTTAGAAACATTTTCTTCAATGTATAAGATTTCATAAATAAGAAAAATGTAATTTCTAGTAACTATAGTTTCTATCACAACATAATGCTGACCTAGTTAGAAAACATATTAGTAGACAGCTCCTGCTTTACACTAAAATATTTGAATAATAATTAATGAAAGCATACAAAGACTAGAAGAAAATATGCCTAAACAGTCAAATAATTTCAGAGTGGAAAATATTTTTCTAAAGCAAAAAAAATAACGTGATAAAAGATGAGGTAAAAGACTGGTTTAATATAATTATATAAAACAAAATAATCAGGGGCTTGTCTGGTGGTGTAGTGGTTAAGTTTGTGTGCTGTACTTTGGTAGCAGGGGTTCATGGGTTTGGATCCCAGGTGCTAACCTACACACTGTTCATCAAGCCATGCTGTGGCAGTGTCCAACATACAAAGTGGAGGAAGATTGGCACAGATGTTGGCACAGGGCGAATCTTCCTCCAACAAAAAGAGGAAGATTGGCAATAGATGTTAGCTGAGGGCCAGTCTTTCTCACACACACACACACACACAAAAACAGAATAATCAAAAAAATTAAAAGGCAAATTGTGATGGTTAATTTTAGGTATCAATTTCACTAGACCAAAGTGTGCTCAGATATTTGATTAACATTATTTCTGGGTGTGTCTGTGAGGGTTTTTCTGGATGAGATTAACATTTGAATCAGTAAACTGAACAAGACAGATGCCCTCAAGGCTCAGTAAGCCTTTTCAAATCTAAATCTTCAAGTATGTGCCTGTTAAAGAATTACATACAGGGCCAATCTTTCAGCTGTAACATAGCTTAAAGAATAGCATATAAAATCAATTAAGGAATTAAGCTAAAAAAATATCTTTCAGTTCCTACCAATGGCATTACAAGAAAAAATTTTAAGACAAATGTCTTTAATTTTTTTGAGGATATACTTCCTTTTAAATGCAAGGAAATTAATGTACAAAGAGTGTGGTAGAAGAAATAAACCTATTTTTATGCATAACATTAGTCACCAGGTTTTTTCTATTAATAATTTTTACTTTAATATATGGAAAATCAAACCCAGCAGGGAAAACCATCCTGTATACTAATATTAATTTATTCATTCAATTGCTTATAAATAGGCTTAGAAGGATGTGGAGAAAATTCATGAGTTACCCATAGATTTGAAAGCTCCATCCCATTCTACTCATTCCAAATTAGTTACCATCATGCTGTACTCTAGACCCACTTTGATCAGTTTCAAATTGAACACATTTCACAATTCACCCTTACAGCCTAGTTTGAAGCATAGTATACTCCTAAGTTCTGGGGCTAAGATATAAAAACATGAATGTCTGAGAAATGAGGAACTGAGCTCCACCTTCAAGATAATCTTTTTATGTTTGAAGGACACGCTGTCCGACTTAAAGAAAACTGAGCAGAGCAGACGCTAAATATAGCATTTGGTGACATTATGCATGAGCAGTGCTTAAATAAAAAAAAATACAGGAAGGTTTATCTGTTGGTGCCAATTTACTAACTCTTCGTGTATGTCTGTATAAAATATGAATTTAAAAAAAGTTACTTTAGATGAATTCCTAATCTCAAGAACTCTTGATCCTCATGCTGGGAGTGTCTATTCCCCAGGCTGTTCTCTGACATGTAAATGGATGACAGACTTATGTGTCCTTTCTAACCCTTAAGACACCTCCTGCTGATAGTTAGTGATTTCAACTGAATGTAATTTTAAATGTATAGGTTAAACTACTAGAGTGGTCCTTCAATATGACCACTAGTCATTATGAGCAATAGGCTAGAAATAGTAATTTTCTAAGAGGCTTAAGACCTCATTGAAGTAAATGTTTACATTAGCTCTGGCTCTCATTCCTGTTTTCATTCATAAAAATATATTTATAATGAATATTTAAAATGTGCTGACACATTTTAGTAAATTTTTAGAATATTTAAAAAATTTTTTAAAAATTAGAATATTAAAAAATTTAAAAAAAAATTAAGAATATTTAAAATGTGCTGACACAAATAAAAAAATCATTTATTTACCTGCAATAATGTTTTTTATATTGTGACCCCAAATTTCTCAATCTTATCTCTTTTCAAAACTGAAAACAAAATGCTGGCCCCAAAGCAAAGTCATACACACAGATGAACTAGTACTAAAGTTTTAATTATGAAGAGAGGTTATTAGCTAATTATCCTCTCTACCATATAAAAGGCCACTACCAAATGAGATATGTCACTTAATCCATTTAATTTTGCCTCAATTCTTCATAGTAAATATTAGAGTAAATATTATCCTTTGGTTTTTTTTTTTAGCTAAAAATTTGAGTATAAAGACAGTTAAATTGCCTAGGGTCACACAGATAACAAACCACATGCTGTTTGACTCCAAAGCCAGTGCTCATTCTAGCTACTCTGTGAATTGAAGTAGATTAGGTCTGTAATCGAAATGTTTTTGTTCAGTTTGAGGTCTTGCATGCTGAGAGAAATATACAAACTGACAGAATTCTCAAGAGAGTACTGAAATAAGAAATAGAAAAATATATAACATCAAAATTAGGTGTCACATTTTTGCCTTTACTCTTAAGAATTTTTTAGCAGAATAGTGAGAATTTTCCCACTGTGTCTCTAACCACAGAAAATGCTCTGGTGAAATGTGTTAGAGAAACTTGTTACCCACTTATGGAAGGTTATCAGAAAGCTCTAACCTTGAAATTTTTGGATAGATGACTATTGCTCAAGAAATACTATCTAAACAATTAATAAATAAAGGAAAAGGTTAGTTAGTGGTGGGAAAGTAAAATCTAGAAAAATTTATATTTCCTATGTTTAGCCAAAAATTTTGTTCCATTGCTCAGCATAAAAGAAAAAATTGAGAGAAGAAATATAAATATTAGGAAATATATTTTATTACAGAAGAGTAAAATATCATTCAGGGACATGGGGGTCTTCATGAAGCCAGCATGAAAACCTGGGTTCCTGCCTCAGTAACGTGGTGGCCAAGCCATGGTACCTCTCTGAGTCACAGTTTCATTAACTGTAAAGTGCAGGTGGACTTTCAATCTCTCCCAGTATTTCCAGCAGCAATCACAATTACTTATAAGCTCTTTTAAACTCTACAAAGTTTATTTTCATTACAAAATAGTATAGTGCTCTTAAGATAATGCTGTGGACATTGTGCAGTGTTAGCTCTCTGGACTCTCGAAAATGTCATGCTCTTTGTTAAAACTGTTTTTAAAAGATTTTCCCAATATGGTAGATGTTATAGGCTGAATGTTTGTATCCCCCAAAATTCATATGGTGAAGCCCTAACTCCCAATGCAATGGTATTTGGAGGTAGGGCTTTTGAGAGATGAACTTAGATGATATCATGAGGTTCATGGGGCCCTCATGGTGGGAATAATGCCCCTATAAGAAGAGGCACCAGAGAGCTTGTTCCCTTTCCCTCTCTTTCATGTGGGACATAGAGAGAAGGTGGCCATTTGCAAGCCAGGAAGACAGCCATCACCAGAAACCGACCATGCTGACACCCTGATCTTGGCCTTTCAGACTCCAGAACTGTGAGAAAATAAATTTCTATTTTTTTAAGTCATCCAGTCTGGAGTATTTTGTTATGGCAGCCCTAGCAAACTAAGACAGCAGGATATGTTAAAAATGATGATTTATTTCAATTTAGTAGTTTAAGAACAAAGACAAAACTAAGACTGTATTGGGTTTTTATGTCTAGATACTATAGATTTTTTCCATTCTTCCAAATGAAAATGTATATTGTGAATTTTAAACCCAGATCTATAATTCAGAACTAACTTCTAGTTAAAAGGAAAATAAGTAACTCATGGGTTTTTTAGCAAGTGTAAAGGTAAGGTTCTGAAGAGTGGGAAAATGTTCCATCTTAATCCAAAATCACTCAGGCGTAACTTGATCAAAGATAATATGCAGGACGCTGCCTTCAGTGAGACCACAGGACCAGAAGGCGTCAGTTGGACACAAGCCAGTTCTGAGCACTGCAGCTGACGGGAATTATCTCCGCAGTTCTATTGCTGTTCTTTCCAACTCTTCTTCCGTGCTAATGTCTACATAAGTTCTTAAAACTGCCCAAATATCGTTTATGTGGAGGAATACCAATCCTTTTTAAAGCAGAGTGAACTGGAAACCCCACAAAAAAACTAGCAGAAATTGTACATCAAGTGACTCAATCAAATTTATAAGCTAAATTTCCTCTTTTTACCAGGATAATCAGAGTGGAGTAATAGAAAACATGAATTCAAGACAATGTTATCCTGATGATGTACACTGGGGTGCAGAAATTAGTAGACGGAGAGACCATGGCTGACAGTTTGAATGGCGGTTATATAAATGACCTAGTCTGCTTCACTAGCTCTTTCTTCCATGATATACTTAAGTCACTCTGCCAGCACATCATGGAAATGCTGCTACTCTCCAGGGATGAATTGAAAAATTATGAATTCATCCGGCTCAATCCATCTCTATTTTATACAATCAGACCATATTGACTTCAAATAAAAATTTGTTAAAAAATTACATTGTTTATTTGTACATTAAAAACATTTTATATTTTGTTATTTTTTATTTAAAAAATAAATATCTCAAACAAATCTATGCAACTTTATTTCATTGTTTAATATAGTTTTAAAATACATCCCTGCTATGTTTCATAAATTGTTTATCAGACCATTTTAAGAGATATTTCACTGTTTCTACTAATTATTAAATTAAATATAACAAATATTTTATGGTGCTAAAGCATATAAAAATAATATTTTGAAAAATACATTGCCCTGGATTTTAGATGAGGATGTTGAGACTTTTTAATTTCACCATCTAGAATTAAGATGTTTCGTCAACTCAAAAGAAAATATTCATTATATTGTTATGTAGTCAAACTGCACTTTCCACTGAAAGAGGAAAACTGAATAAGTGATTCATAATCCTGTTTTAAATTTTCTCTAGAAAGTGTTTCACATGTAGTTTCAGAAATGAAATATTCTCATTTCTTTCTACCATGCTTCCCACACAAAACTCTAGATTATGATTCTAACCATAAACTCCAGGTAAGCACATAAAAGCAATTTTCCATTTCTACACAAGAATGGATTTTTAAATTCCTATGTTAAATCCTATGGTCAAATTTTATTCCTGTAATAATTTGTACATTTTAACTCACATTTAGTACTATCTTGCTTTCAAAACCACAGCATAATTTCCCTCTAAATGCTCTTTTTACTTAAAAAAATTACTTTAGTCCAACATTATCCCATTTTTTAAAAACTTTTATTTTGGAGTACATGTAAATTCATAATAAGTTGCAAAGAAATGTGCAGGGAGGTCCTATGCTCTCCTCATCCAGCCTCTCCCAGTGGGAGCATCTCACATAAAGTACAGCATCACAACCAGGAAGGTGGCCTTAGTGATCCATTCTTTTGCTGAGCTAAATGAGTTAATGAATTTTCTCTATACCTTTAAAATTTTACGTAAATACATCTTTACATATGTAGGCTGTCCGGGAAGAAAGGGAATCTCCCCCTGCCCTTTCCCTTAAGGTTCATATGGCTGGCCAAATAATTAAAAGACAGATTAGCAAGAGAAAATAATACCAAGTTTAATAAGATGTATACATAGGAGAAACCAGGGAAACTGAGTTTCTCAACACAATAGTGGCGATTGTCATCTTAAATACCATCTTCAACTAAAGACAAAGGAGGATGTTGGGAGTGGGGAGGGAGACAGAAGGGAGACAGAGATTACAGTAATCAAGGTTGTGCAGATTTAAGTCCTCGCCTTCCATTCTGATAAGTTTCTAGGTAAGGCCATCACCCCCTTCTTCATGGTACAGGGAAGAAGATACCTTTACAGATGGAGATTTTCTTTTCAAATGTAAATGTTTGTCTGGCAACTCTTTACAGGGCCACCTAGAGAATGTGGCCTGGGAGAGAGAGAATTTTTGATAAGATGGGCTTGTTGGTGCCTTTCCTATTGTAACACATATTTTACATTATATTACAGCCATCACATGATAGTAACTCCTTCCTGGAACAGGCTTTCTGTGTTAAATTCTTTACGCAATTAGTGGGGGAGGTCAAAGGTCCATCAGAGAAAATAATCAAGGTAAAGAGACATATTTCAGGGTGGCCAAATTTTGATCTCCCACAAAGTGTATGAGTGTGTGTGTGCATATATGAATGTTGTATAAATAACTGTATATTAAATATCTAAAAATTAGCTGTCTCTTCGCTTTTTCCTTTACATAATTTAAATACTTATTAGCTCCACCATTTAAAAGACCACTGTTTTCTGAATATCTTAATCATACTACATTTATAATCATTCTATGCTTCCTTGCCTCACTTCTTTTAAAGGTAGGTTTCTCAACAATAAATTACCTGGATAATATATATTCTTCTTTCCGACAATACAAATACGGTGAATTTAATATTGTCTCAGCTGTCTAAAAATGCCTCAGGAATACTGCATTGGGAGGACACTTCAGAAATTTGTCTGATCTTGAAGAATCTGGAACAAGCTCCTCATATAAAGTTTTAATAACATATTATATAGTTTTCTCCTGAAATTTGACTTAGAGTTTAACATTTCAATGTCATTTCTAGTACTAGTTACCAAATCCTTACATGACAGTATTTATGAGGTAATTTTTTACATCATTAATTTTATAATTTTTATGACAGTGTTATGGCTAAATTTCATATTCCGGTTTTTGTGGAATCAATTATCTATAATACTGATGGGAAATTAATAGTAAAACAAAGATCCTATTTTCTTCTTCTGTTTATCTGCTGAAGTAATCTTGGATTTGAGATCCAATTTGTTGTATTTTTCACTTGTACTCTCTTATTCAGACACAGGTGGGGAGCACAGACTTCATTTTAGGCTTTGACTTCCTCAAAACTGGCTGTATTTATGAAGCATCTTTAGTCTGACAGCAATTGGAAAGAGCCTGAGCATCTTTAGTTTTGTGTCTGGAAGGAATCTTAGAGAAAAACACCACATTGGGAGGTGAACAATATTGTCTGTTTTCAGGATGTAAACCAAGACAAGAGGCAGCGAGACATGGGGCAAATAGTTTTGTATCCATTCAAGCTTCAATATCTCTAACTTGCTGAGGTCTTCCGGAATGATAGAATACAATTACAGGCGATCTGAAACTGGATAAATAGAGAAAATGATACCATCGGTCAGTCTCTTCAATGGGACCTAAGGAAATAGTCCCAGATTGGTGATGGCAAGTGAAAAGAAGGAATGGCAGAGTGGTAAGATTGGGAGATTTTCACGCACATTTAATGTTTCCAATATCCGTACAGGTTTGGCATTATTATCCTTACTTTAAAAATATGAAAAAGAAACGTTCAGGAAAGTTAAATAACTCACCTAAAGTTGCAAGAGTCGCAATTATCAAAGTCAAGATGCAACTGTTGTAGCTTCTCCAAAAACCTCTCAATTGCTCCTTCCACTATAACAACTGGAGACTTCTTTAACTGTTTCTTTTCAATAAATCCTGAAAATAAAGATAAAAAGACATTATTGTTATTTTTTCAAGTAATGTCAGAACAACAATGCATATATCAAGAATAATGAGGCTATTTTCTAGGAACACGACAATTAGTAAAAAGGAAAAAGTTCAAACAACTTCTAGAAACTGAATTATATATGTGATTACAATTTCCAAAACTCTCAGTGTGCTAGGTATTCAGCATCAACAGATATCTGACACATCACAAATATCCTCTCACATAACTGTCTAACCAGGAGGAGTGTCTGCATTGTCTGGCTGGGATCTTTCTTTCCATATCATTACTGTCCATTTTGTGAGAGCTTCAAAAACCTCAGCTGATGTTTTGGAAGATTGAGAGGAGGCTGAGTGTTCTAGACCTTTGATATGGGGCAAAGTTGATGGGTGCTGAGCAAAATTTCAGAAGACGTGAAATTATTTTTCTGCTCAATAGGCCCTACAGGTAGCAAGTACCTGATGAGGCTACTGAAACCATTGCTCAACAACTACAAAAATGGCCTCTGTGTTCACACAAGGAGGATGTCACATGTTCCCTTCAATGACAAAGGATGGGCCACAGGCATGCTCAATATCAGGGTAGAACGCTGGCATTGGCCAAAATGTGCTCAGCTGTCTCAGCATCCTTATTTCTATCTACTCCTTCCGTCTCCCCTTAGTGGTCAGGCCCGACCACCATATGGCTCCTCTCACAGCCCTCGGGACCTTCATCTTGGGAGTAGAGGCCAGGGCAGAGCTGTCTCTGTCTCCCTTTTTTTGTTTTCCAATCTTAAGGCATTATCTGAAAATTCCTCTCCCCTGAGTATCTTCTCTTTTAGTTTACAAAAGTCTTGCTTGGAAATAAAAAACCAAATTAAACAAAAGCAAACCGAACATTAGTTTCTCCCTTGTAGTCTTACTGTAATTTGCCTAATTTGCCTCTAGGCAATATGAAGTTTTCTGTGTACCAGAGGAGGATTTGGGAATTGTGGGAGAGAAAGAAAAAAAGAAAAGTACATATTCTAAGATCTTCTGCAGCTACGTGCATGTATGTGTATCCAGGTAAATGACACAAGCATGCACACACACACACATGCACACATTATACTAAAAATATGCACTAGAATACGAGCTGCAAGGAGACAGGGACTGCCTACTTTCTCACCTTTGTGTTCTCAACGTCTATAAGGGTACCTATCATGAAAAAAATATTTGTTAAACAATTGTATATCCTGGTTGTGTATCCTAGACATTTGGTTTGTGTGTTCTGGATATTTTCAGTTGGCCCCTCAGGACCCACTTGCCACTCTTCACCACTATTTTCTGTGCCAGGTGGAGCTAACCACATGGGCTTCATCAAAGGGATCTCTTGCCCTCTGGCATCCAGTTTGGTTCCATCACTGGGTGTCATTAGCAAGAGATTGGAGGACAGGAAAAAAAATTTCTTCCCGCATCCTCACTCCGTTCAGGGTCATCAGAGCTTGGCTATGTCTCTCTACCAAAGGCCACAGCTTCTGTGAGGGGAGGTAATGCATCTCTTAGAGCTACAGCTCTTCTTTGTCAGTCTCCCTGACTGTTCCCTCCAGTTGTATCTGAAGCCCATGGGTGTTTCCGTGAGTGGAACCCTGATAGTTCCCATTGGTCCTAGCCACCTCTTCATAAATAGTTCCTTTATTAAATTCCACTCATTTTAAAAAGTGGATTATGATGTGCATCTCCCATCAGGACCTGGACTGACACAAGTTCCCTCTTTTATTTTCCTATAGATTCTTAAGTCAGACTTCTACTTTAGTTCCCACTCTCGCTTAAATAAACCATGATAATATTATAAAAGCCCTAGTTCTTCCAAAGCAAGCATTCTTTTTATTTGTTTACTTATTTATTTATTTATTTAATTGAGGTCATCTTGGTTTATAACATTGTGTAATTTCAAGCGTACATTATTATATATCAGTTTCTCTATAGACTGCATTGTGCTCACCACCAATAATAGTCTAGTTTTTATCCGTCACCATACATATGTGCCCCTTTACCCCTTTCACCCACCCCTTCACCCCCTTCCCCTCTGGTAACCACTAATCTGTTCTCTTTATCTATGTGTTTGTTTATCTTCCACATATGAGTGAAATCATACAATGTTTGTCTTTCTCTGTCTGGCTTATTTCACTTCACATTAACCCTCAAGGTCCATCCACATTGTTGCAAATGGGACGATTTTGTCTCTTTTTATGGCTAAGTAGTATTCCATTGTGTATATTTATGTATATACATATATATATATATACACATCACATCTTCTCTATCTATTCATCAGTTTATAGGCACCTGGATTGCTTCCATGTCTTGGCTATTGTGAATAATGCTGCAATGAACATAGTGATGCACAGATCTCTTTGTATTGTTGATTTCGTGTTCTTTGGATAAATACCCAGTAGTGGGATAGCTGGATTGTACAGTATCTCTATTTTTAATTTTTTGAGAAATCTCCATACTGTTTTCCATAGTGGCTGCACCAGTTTGCATTCTCATCAGCAGTGTATGAGGGTTCCCTTTTCTCCACATCCTTTCCAACACTAATTATTTCTCGTCTTGTTAATTATAGCCATTCTGACCAGTGTGAGGTGATATCTCATTGTAGTTTTGATTTGCATTTCCCTAATAATATAATGTTGAACATCTTCTGCCTATTGGCCATCTGTATATCTTCTTTGGAAAATTGTCTGTTCATATCCTCTGCCCATTTTTTTTTTTTGTGAGGAAGATTAGCCCTGAGCTAACACCTGTTGCCAATCCTCCTCTTTTTTGCTGAGGAAGATTGGCCCTGGGCTAACATCTGTACCCATCTTCATCTACTTTATGTGGGACACCTGCTACAGCGTGGCCTGATAAGCGGTGAGTAGGTCCACACCTGGGATCCAAACCTGTGAACCCTTGGCTGCCAGAAGCGGAGCGTGCAAACTTAACCACTACACCACCGTGCCAGCCCCATCTCTGCCCATTTTTTGATCAAGCTGTTTGTCTTTTTGCTGTTGAGTCATATGAGTTCTTTATATATTTTGGAAATTAACCCTTTGTCGGATATATGATTTGCAAATATTTTCTCCCAGTTGGTGGGTTATCTTTTCATTTTGTTCCTGGTTTCCCTTGCCTTGCAAAAACTTTTAGTCTGACGTAGTCCCATTTGTTTATTTTGTCTTTTTCTTCCCTTGCATGAGTAGACATCGTACTCAAAAAGATGCTGCTAAGACAGATGTCAAAGAATGTATTGCCTATATTTTCTTCTAGCAGTTTTACGGCTTCAGGTCTTACATTCAAGTCTTGAATCCATTTTGAGTTAATTTTAGTGTGTGGTGTAAGATAACGGGCTACTTTCATTCTTTTGCATATGGCTGCGCAGTTTTCCCAACACCATTTATTGAAGAGACTTTCCTTTCTCCATTGCAAGAATTCTTGCTGAGATTCTGCATTTGTCAACATTCTACCCTTTCAGCTCTAGGAACTCCTGCTGTATTTTCCCTATTCAGAGCAAAGATGGGGTCAGATAAAGGGCAAAACACAGAAGATTGTAAATAAAGGAAGAGATTGTAAAACATGATGCACACAAATACTTTTTCAAAGATGAATCATACCACCTTGCAGAACAGAAGTAGGTGAATAACACGTAACACAAACATTTCCCTGAAACGACTGTGCTGTGGACCCACATAAACGTGACTTCATTCCTTCCCCGTCCCAGAATCTACAGCTTTCCTTACCACTTGCTCTTCCTACTAGAAATAATAAACATAAATCAGTGAAAAGAATTACAGGTCTCATTTTAAAACTCTTTTCCTGGTAAAGAATTTCTCCGAGGAGTTTTGAGAGATCGCTGTCCCTCTCAATGCATTGCTTTTTACTCTAGCTGCTATTATGTTGTCTTCTGATTCTTCAAATTGGTGTATTTTCAATTCGGACTTCTTATCAAGGCACATTATTCCACAATCTTCTTTGTCTACTCCTTTTAACTAGTAAGGGTCCCTGCAGGCCTCCACAGACCTCAGCTATGCTCCTAATATTCTTGTTGTTTCAAGTGTTCAAACCTCACTGAAGGAGAGGGGTAATTGCAAGTGTGATGCAAGGCTCTGTCAGCACAAGCAAATCACCTTCCCCAGTCCCGGGGGAGCAGTGCTGGAGTGAGTGACTGAAGGGAGGTTATTTCCCACTCGGTTAGCAGAGATGGAACAAATTAAGTTATTGTTCAGGGATTACTTCATAGGGAAGTCAGAGGCATCCATTAGTAGCCATTTTTGTCTATTCTTCTTACACAATCATATCTCCAAAATTGTTTCTAATGTGTACCCCACGGAAAGAGTATGACTTCCTAGAAACAAAATTATATCAAAAATATAAATAGAAGAATAAAAAAGAAAATATAACCAAGACGATTTTGATAAGCTTTGAACTGTCTCCCTCAGTTGCTGAGGAAGGTCAAATGCAGGCTTGCAATGTGCTTTATCCTGGTGTTCAACGATGCCTTTCTTTCCTACAATGTTGGAGCGGGGCAGCTGTCGTTTAGAAATGATTGAAGTAACTCTATCCATGTGAGATGGATGTTTTAGTCACTTTGAGGTTTAAGGCTTTAGAAGGACAGTTGAAAGCCACTTGTGTGTTGATTTTGCAATTAGTTATAGTTAGGTTAATTACTACTATTAGTTATTCACACCAAGACAAACAAAATTTTCTAATTCTGCTAAAGCTGACAAAACCGACTAAAGTCTAAGTGAAATAATATGAATTTATCTCTTGTCAAACTTTATACCTGATCTTAGAATTCAGATCAATTTATTTAATAAGGGTGATTTTTTTTCATAACCCTTCTCTTTGTTTCATCAGGAGACATTGAGAAGTTTGTCAATAGCCAAATGAAATTTTATAATTAATAGAAATAGATTTCAAAGTAAATTGTCATTTAAATATTATAACTGAAGGATAAAAGGACCAGATAAATAAATATTTGAAAAAAACTAACATTTATCATTATGCATCAGGCATTGTTCTAAGCGCGTAACGTATCATTTTAATGAATTCTCAAAATTACCCTAGGATGTAAGTCATTATTATCTCCACTTTAAAAAGAAAGGGAATGAGGCAGGGTTCAATAATGTGCCCACATGGCAGATCTGGAATTTATAAAAGAGACCTGTCCCTGCCCAAGACCAAGTTTCTATCCAATATGCTAAATCTTAAATACAAAGAAAACTAATGTCTGTTACATAATGTGTAGCAGTTCCTTTCAAAGTCCCAAGAAAATTATTGTTATATTTTAAATCAGAATTCAGTTATTTCAGCAAATACTTCTCTATTTATCACATTAGGGCAAGTCCACCAATTGATGCACGTGATTATAAGAGTTTTAAAATAAAAATGTATTTTTAGCATACATAAATCTGTCATTTAATAACCAAGGACACAATGTTTTAAATCCTCAAAGAACCTTTTAAACATCACTACAGCTTTTATTTACAAGTTCTATTTTTTAAATACAAGCTTTAATTGCTTTCAATGTTTGAAATCTTAAACTTGAGGGATTTCAATGTATTTACGTTTCTAAGACCAATAAGCATAAATTACAAGACAGAGTTAAATCAGAGGTTTCGTCTCTTGGTCATTAGAAATGAGAGCAGATACATACAAACACCTGTTCAAGTTCTCTTCAATTCACTGTGGCTTCGATCCCATTTTGTCTAAAAATTCTATCCAAAGCCTGCATTTAGTTGAGGCCAATAACTAGTTATACTGTTTTCCTTTATTCTAGGATAGTCATCCTATTTGATTTTCTTCTAGAACAGTTTCTATTTTTATTTTTAATAAACATAAGTAAAGTTAATTTTGATTAATGTTTCTTTCTGTAATTATTGTAGTTTACATGGAAATAAGAAAAACCATTGATAAATGTTAGTAAACATTAATTTGTTTACAACAATGATGCAGTAAACTAAATTAGAAGAAAAGTGACAGATTGGGAATATTTGAAGTATTTATCCACAATGATGGCAAAATCCAAAATATATGAAGAACACCTGGAAATTAATATGCAAATACTAGAGAGCTTAAGAAAAAAATACGCAAGAGGTAAAAACCAACCAACTCACTGTAGAAGAAACATAAATGGTCAAATGTATGAAAACATTCTCTAGCTCATAAAAAATCAGGAATACATTTGGCTGGCCCCGTGGCTTAGCAGTTAACTGCGCACGCTCCGCTACTGGCTGCCCGGGTTTGGATCCCAGGCGCTCACTGACGCACCGCTTCTCCGGCCATGCTGAGGTCACGTCCCACATACAGCAACTAGAAGGATGTGCAACTATGACATACAACTATCTACTGGGGCTTTGGGGAAAAAAAAGAGGAGGATTGGCAATAGATGTTAGCTCAGAGCTGGTCTTCCTCAGCAAAAAAGAGGAGGATTAGCATGGATATTAGCTCAGGGCTGATCTTCCTCACAAAAAAAAAAAAAAATCAGGAATACAAAACTGAAATGATGAAATATTTTTAACATTCATGTTTCAAAAATGAATAGATTGATAACATCTAGTATAGGTGAGGTTTGGGGAAATATTCTTTTTAACTTTCAAACTGCCAAAATAAAGAGACTATAATATCTAGAATAAGTGAGTTTTTGGGAGATCATTAGTCTCATACTCTGTGAAATTGTAGGGGAAATATGATATAACATTTGGAGGGCATTTAGTTTACATTTAGTGTTTTCCTTAAAAAATTTAGTTTTCCTTAAAATTTAAAACTGGGGCTGGCCTGGTGGCATAGTTAAGTTCATGTACTCTACTTTAGTGGCCTGGGGTTCACAGGTTCAGATCCCAGGTGCAGACCTACACACTGCTCATCAAGCCATGCTGTGGCAGCATCCCACATACAAAAAATAGAGGAAGATTGGTGCAGATGTTAGCTCAGCGACCATCTTCCTAACAAATAAAAAATGGGCAAAACTTTTATCCGATGTCTAATTTATAAAGCAAAGAGAAATAGTGGCATTTGCGTACAATGAAACACATAAGAAAATTCATTGCTTCGTTATTTTATGAGCAAACTGTTTTAACAATCAAAATGTTATAGTTAAACAAATACTAAGAAGTGGTTCTAATGAATGAAATCAACCTAAATACACTGATATGGAAAGATTTCCAAGACATATTTTAAGAGATAAAGCCAATAATCAGAACTCTAAGTAAAATATAATACTATATCTATATGTACTATATAGGTATATGTATAGATACTATATGTAAAATATAATACTATATCTATGTGTAATAAGATACATATATCTATAGATATGTATAAATATACATGTGTAATACATATATATAATACATAGT